>NC_135824.1:47101578-47124078 GCF_964213995.1 Mustelus asterias | reverse complement strand
CAACAGGTTTATTTGGTAGCAAAAGCCACACAAGCTTTCGAGGCTCTGAGCCCTTCTTCAGGTGAGTGGGAATTCTGTTCACAAACAGAACTTATAAAGATACAGACTCAATTTACATGAATAATGGTTGGAATGCGAATACTTACAACTAATCCAGTCTTTTAGAAACAAAACAATGGGAGTGGAGAGAGCATCAAGACAGGATAAAAAGATGTGTATTGTCTCCAGACAAGACAGCCAGTGAAACTCTGCAGGTCCACGCAACTGTGGGAGTTAAACACTCCCAGGATGGGATAGCATGGGGTTAGATACAGAGCAAAACTCCCTCTACACTGTCCCCATCAAACACTCTCAGGACAGGGACAGCACAGGTTCAGATATAGAGTAAAGCTCCCTCTACACTGTCCCCATCAAACACTCCCAAGACAGACACAGCACAGGGTTAGATACAGAGTAAAGCTCCCTCTACACTGTCCCCCATCAAACACTCCCAGGACAGGTACAGCACGGGGTTAGATACAGAGTAAAGCTCCCTCTACACTGTCCCCCATCAAACACTCCCAGGACAGGTACAGCACGGGGTTAGATACAGAGTAAAGCTCCCTCTACACTGCCTGCATCAAACACTCAGGCCAGGTACAGGAAGGGGTTAGCTAGAGAGTAAAGCTCCCACTACACAGTCCCCATCAAACACACCCAGGAAAGGTACAGTATGGGCTTAGATACAGAGTAAAGCTCCCTCTGCACTGTCGCAATCAAACACTCCCAGGACAGGTACAGTATGGGCTTAGATACAGAGTAAAGATACCTCTACACTGTCCCCATCAAACACTCCCAGGACAGGTACAGTATGGGGTGAGGTACAGCATAAAGCTCCCTCTACACTGCCCCAATTAAACACTCCCAGGATGGAATAGCATGGGGTTAGATACAGAGCAAAACTCCCTCTACACTGTCCCTATCAAACACTCTCAGGACAGGGACAGCACAGGTTCAGATATAGAGTAAAGCTCCCTCTACACTGTCCCCATCAAACACTCCCAAGACAGACACAGCACAGGGTTAGATACAGAGTAAAGTTCCCTCTCCACTGTCCCCATCAAACACTCCCAGGACAGGAACAACACAGTGTTAGATTCAGAGTAAAGGTCTGGCCCAAAAGTTAAAATACTAAATTGGGGCAAGGCCAATTTTGATGGTATCAGGCAGGAACTTTCAAAAGTTAATTGGGGGAGTCTGTGGGAAGGCAAAGGGACGTCTGGTAAGTGAGAGGCTTTCAAAATTGTGTTAACCAGAGTTGAGGGTAAGCACATTCCTCTTAGAATGAAGGGCAAGGCTGGCAGAAGTAGGGAACCCTGGATGACTCGGGATATTGAGGCCTTGACCAAGAAGAAGAAGGAGGCACATGACATGCATAGGCAACTGGGATCAAGTGAATCCCTTGAAGAGTATAAGGGGTGTAGGAGTAGAGTTAAGAGAGAAATCAGGAGGGCAAAAAGAGGACACGAGATTGTTTTGGCAGATAAGGCAAAGGAGAACCAAAAGAGATTCTACAAATACATAAAGGCCAAAAGAGTAACTAGGGAGAGAGTAGGGTCTTTTAAGGATCAACAAGGTCAGCTATGTGCGGATCCACAAGAGATGGGTGAGATCCTAAATGAATATTTCTCATCAGTATTTACTGTTGAGAAAAGCATGGATGTTAGGGAACTTGGGGAAATAAATAGTGACGTCTAGAGGAGTGTACATATTACAGAGGAGGAGGCGCTGGAAGTCTCAAAGCGCATCAAGGTAGATAAATCCCCAGGACCTGATGAAGTAAAACCTAGGACATTATGGGAGGCCAGGGAGGAAATTGCGAGTCCCCAGCAGAGATAGTTGAATCATCGACAGCCACAGGTGAGGTGCCTGAAGGTTGGAGGGTGGCAAATGTTGTGCCTTTGTTTAAAAAGAGCGGCAGGGAAAAGCCTGGGAACTACAGGCCGGTGAGCCTCACATCTGTGGTGGGTAAGTTGTTGGAAGGTATTCTGAGAGACAGGATCTACAGGCATTTAGAGACGCAAGGACTGATTCGGGACAGTCAGCATGGCTTTGTGAGTGGAAAATCATGTCTCACAAATTTGATTGAGTTTTTTGAAGGGGTAACCAAGAAGGTAGATGAGGGCAGTGCAGTTGATGTTGTCTACATGGACTTTAGCAAGGCCTTTGACAAGGTACCGCATGGGAGGTGATTGCATAAGGTTAAATCTCACGGGATCCAGGGTGAGGTATCTAAATGGATACAAAATTGGCTTGATGACAGAAAACAGAGGGTGGTTGTAGAGGGTTGTTTTTCAAACTGGAGGCCTGTGACCAGTGACATGCCTCAGGAATCGGTGCTGGGTCCACTGATTTTTGTCATTTATATTAATGATTTGGATAAGAATTTAGTCGGCATGGTTAGTAAGATTGTAGATGACACCAAGATTGGTGGCATGGTGGACAGTGAAGAAGGTTATCTCCGATTGCAACGGGATCTTGATCAATTGGGCCAGTGGGCTGAGAAATGGCAGATGGATTTTAATTTAGATAAATGCGAGGTGATGCATTTTGGTCGATTGAACCAGGGCAGGACTTACTCAGTTAATGGTAGGGCGTTGGGGAGAGTTATAGAACAAGGGGACCGAGGGGTACACGTTCATAGCACCTTGAAAGTGGAGTCACAGGTGGACAGAGTGGTGAAGAAGGCATTCAGCATGCTTGGTTTCTTTGGTCAGAACATTGAATACAGGAGTTGTGACGTCTTGTTGAAGTTGTACAAGACATTGGTAAGGCCACACTTGGAACACTGTGTACAGTTCTGGTCACCCTATTATAGAAAGGATATTATTAAACTAGAAAGAGTGCAGAAAAGATTTACTAGGATGTTACCGGGACTTGATGGTTTGAGTTATAAGGAGAGGCTGGATAGACTGGGACTTTTTTCTCTGGAGCGTAGAAGGCTGAGGGGTGATATTATAAAGGTCTATAAAATAATGAGGGGCACAGATCAGCTAGATAATCAATATCTTTTCCCAAAGGTAGGGGAGTCAAAAATTAGAGGGCATAGGTTTAAGGTGAGAGGGGAGAGATACAAAAGGTCCAGAGGGGCAATTTTTTCACACAGTGTGGTGAGTGTCTGGAACAAGCTGCCAGAGGTAGTAGTAGAGGCGGGTACAATTTTGTCTTTTAAAAAGCGTTTAGACAGTTACATGGGTAAGATGGGTATAGAGGGACCTGGGCCAAATGTGGTCAATTGGGACTAGCTCAGGGGTTAAAAAAAAGGGGCAGCATGGACAAGTTGGGCGGAAGGGCCTGTTTCCATGCTTTAAACCTTTATGACTCTATGACAGGTATAGCACAGGGTTAGATACAGAGTAAAGCTCCCGCTACACTGTCCCCATCACACATTCCCAGGACAGGTACAACATGGGGTTAGATACAGAGTAAAGCTCCCTCTGCAATGCCCCCATCAAACACCCCCAGGACAGGGACAGCACGGGGTTACACAGGGACAGTACGGGGTTAGATACAGAGTAAAGCTCCCTCTACACTGTCCCCATCACACACTCCCAAGATAGGGATAACACGGGGTTGGATACAGAGTAAAACTCCCTCTACACTGTCACAATCAAACACTCCCAGGACAGACACAGCACTGGGTTAGACACAGAATAAAGCTTCCTCTACACTTTCCCCAACAAATACACCCAGGACAGGTACAGCATTGTGTTAGACACAGAGTAAAGCTCCCTCTACACTGCTCCCATCAAACACTCCCAGGACAGGCATGGCATGGGGTTAGATACAGAGCAAATCTCCCTCTTCACTGTCCCCATCAAACACTCCCAGGACCAGTACAGCACGGGGTTAGACACAGAGTAAAGCTCCTGCTACACTGTCCCTATCAAACACTCCCAGGAGAGGTACTGCACGGGGTTTGATACAGAGTAAAGTTCCCTCTACACTGTCCCCCATCAAACACTCCCAGGACAGGAACAGCCACGGGGTTAGATACAGAGTAAAGCTCCCTCTGCACTGTCCCCATCAAACACTGTAAGAAGTCTAACAACACCAGGTTAAAGTCCAACAGGTTTGGCGATTGCTACCAAGTAAACCTGTTGGACTTTAACCTGGTGTTGTGAGACTTCTTATTGTGCCCACCCCAGTCCAATGCCGGCATCTCCACATCATGACTCCCATCAAACACTCCCAGGTTGGGTACAGCACGGATTAGATGCAGAGTAAAGCTTCCTCTACACTGTCCTCCATCAAACGCTCAAAGGACAGGTACAGCACGGGGTTAGATATAGGGTAAAGCTCCCTTTACACTTTGCCCATCAAACACTCTCTGGAAAGGTACAGCACGGGGTTAGATACAGAGTAAAGCATCCTCTACACTGCTCCCATCAAACACGATGTGGAGATGCCGGCGTTGGACTGGGGTAAACACAGTAAGACGTTTAACAACACCAGGTTAAAGTCCAACAGGTTTATTTGGTAGCAAAAGCCAAACAAGCTTTTGGAGCCTTAAGAAACACTCCCAGGACAGTTTCAGCACGGGGTTAAATACAGAGTAAAGCTCCCTCTACACTGTCCCTATCAAACACTCCCAGAACAGGGACAGCACAGGGTTAAATACAGAGTAAAGCTCCTTCTACACTGTCCCCATCAAACACTCCCAGGACAGGTACAGCACGGGGCAGATACAGAGTAAAGCTCCCGCTTCACTGTCCCCATCAAACACTCCCAGGATCATAGCACAGGGATAGATACAGAGTAAAGTTCCCTCTACACTGTCCTCCATCAAACACTCCCAGGACAGGTACAGCACGGGGTTTGATACAGGGTAAAGCTCCCTCTACACTGTCCCCATCAAACACTCCCTGGAAAGGTACAGCATAGGGTTAGATCAGTAAGGCATTTGACAAAGTCCCACATGGCAGGTTGGTTAAGGAAGTTAAAGCTCATGGGATACAAGGAGAAGTGGCTAGATGAGTGGAGAACTGGCTTGGCCACAGGAGACAGAGGGGAGCAGTCGAAGGGTCTTTTTCCGGCTGGAGGTCTGTGACCAGTGGTTTTCCGCAGGGCTCTGTACTGGGACCTCTGCTATTTGTGATATATATAAATGATTTGGAAGAAGGTATAACTGGTGTTATCAGCAAGTTTGTGGACGACACGAAGATGGCTGGACTTGCGGATAGCGATGAACATTGTCGGACAATACAGCAGGATATAGATAGGCTGGAAATTTGGGCGGAGAGGTGGCAGATGGAATTTAATCCAGATAAATGCGAAGTGATGCATTTTGGAAGAAATAATGTAGGGAAGAGTTATACAATAAATGGCAGAGCCATCAAGAGTATAGAAACACAGAGGGACCTAGGTGTGCAAGTCCACAAATTCTTGAAGGTGGCAACACAGGTGGAGAAGGTGGTGAAGAAGGCATATGGTATGCTTGCCTTTATAGGACGGGGTATAGAGTATAAAAGCTGGAGTCTGATGATGCAGCTGTATAGAACGCTGGTTAGGCCACATTTGGAGTACTGCGTCCAGTTCTGGTCGCTGCACTACCAGAAGGACGTGGAGGCGTTAGAGAGAGTGCAGAGAAGGTTTACCAGGATGTTGCCTGGTATGGGGGGTCTTAGCTATGAGGAGAGATTGGGTAAACTGGGGTTGTTCTCCCTGGAAAGACGGAGAATGAGGGGAGATCTAATGGAGGTGTACAAGGTTATGAAGGGGATAGATAGGGTGAACGGTGGGAAGCTTTTTCCCAGATCAGAAGTGACGTTCACGAGGGGTCACGGGCTCAAGGTGAGAGGGGCGAAGTATAACTCCGATATTAGAGGGATGTTTTTTACACAGAGGGTGGTGGGGGCCTGGAATGCGCTGCCAAGTAGGGTGGTGGAGGCAGACACGCTGGCATCGTTTAAGACTTACCTGGATAGTCACATGAGCAGCCTGGGAATGGAGGGATACAAACGATTGGTCTATTTGCACCAAGGAGCGGCACAGGCTTGGAGGGCCGAAGGGCCTGTTTCCTGTGCTGTACTGTTCTTTGTTCTTTGTTCTTTTGAGAGTAAAGCTCCCTCTACACTGTCCCCCATCAAACACTCCCAGGACAGGTATCGCGCAGTGTTTGATACAGACTAAAGCTCCCTCGAGACTGTCCTCATCAAACACTCCCAGGACAGGTACAGCGCAGTGTTAGATACAGAGTAAAGCTCCCTCTACACTGTCCCCATCAACAATTTCCACTCCATCTGACGAAGGAGCAGCGCTCCGAAAGCTAATGGTATTTGCTGCCAAATAAACCTGTTGGACTTTAACCTGGTGTTGTTAAAACTCTTACTGTGCCCATCAAACACACCCAGGACATGTACAGCAGGGCGTTAGATACAGAGTACAGCTTCCTCTATGCTGCCCCCTCAAACACACCCGGGACCGGTACAGCATTCGAGGAATTAAGGGCTATGGGGAGAGAGCGGGTAAATGGAGTTGAAATCAACCATGATTGAATGGTGGAGTGGACTCGATGGGCCGAATGGCCTTACTTCCGCTCCTATGTCTTATGGTCTTATGGCTCTTATGGTCTTAGCACGGGAATAGATACAGAGTAAAGCTCCTTCGACACTGTCCCTATCAGACACTCCCAGGACAGGTACAGCTTGGGGTTAGACACTGTCCCTATCAGACACTCCCAGGACAGGGATAGCACGGGATTAGATACAGAGTACAGCTCCCTCTGCACTGTCCCCATCAAACACTCCCAGGACCGGTCCAGCACGGGGTTCGATACAGAGTAAAGCTCCCTCTACACTATCCCCCATCAAACACTCCCAGGACAGGTAAAGCACGGTGTTAGACACAGAGTAATGCTCCCTCTACACTGTCCCCATTAAACACTCCCAGGACACAGCATGGGGTTAGATACAGAATAAAGCTCCCTCTACACTGTCCCCATCAATCACGATGTGGAGATGCCAGCGTTGGACTGGGGTAAACACAGTAAGCGCTGCCACCTTTGGAGCTAATGGTATTTGCTACCAAATAAACCTGTTGGACTTTAACCTGGTGTTGTTAAACTCTTACTGCATCAAACACTCCCAGGACAGGCACAGCACGGGGTTAGATACAGAGTAAAGCTCCCTTGACACTGCCCCCATCAAACACTCTCTGCTTATGTTCAAAGGTAAATATTCTTGAACATTAGATGTGTTCATTCGGGCTGTGGGCAAAGTCCCACAATAAGCATGAAGTTTCCTGATAAACTCCAGAGCCCCTCCCAGCTGGCCTGTCACTGCCTGACCTGCCTATCCTGAATGCCTGCCTGTGTAAGATCCCAGCTGATGTAATCCTGACCAAGGTTTGAGTGAGAGCTTGGAATTTGCCATGTTGAACAAGTGTTCCAGTTAGGTTCCCGGACACGCTGATCCCCTGTGGGCTGTGAGGAGGGGGAGTGAATTTACAGGCCAAATTCCTGGCACATTCCTGCTGTGAATTCTCCTCTCCCTGTGAGAGGTAATCTCTGGCTGTGCCTCTCACAAACCTGTCAATACCTCACAGCGGATTAGGAGTTGTGGCTGAGATTTATGCTCGGACCAAGCTCTGAGGCTGTTTGCTTCCTGATTCCCACTGAACCGGTCCACAAACAACCCTTTCCCAAGACGCCTTTATCCTCAAGCAGCAACACGGCAGAGTGGTTAGCACAGCTGCCTCACAGCGCCAGGGACCCGCGTTCACTTCCAGCCTCGGGTCACTGTCTGTGTGGAGTCTGCAAGTTCTCCCCGTGTCTGCGTGGGTTTCCTCCGGGTACTCCGGTTTTCTCCCACAGTCCAAAAATGTGTAGGTTAGGGGGATTGGCCATGCTAAATTGCTCCTTAGTGTCCAAAGATGTGCGGGTTAGGTGGATTGGCCATGCTAAATTGCCCCTTCGTGTCCAAAGATGTGTAGGTTAGGTGGATTGGCCATGCTAAATTGCCCCTTAGTGTCCAAAGATGTGTAGGTTAGGTGGATTGGCCGTGCTAAATTGCCCCTTAGTGTCCAAAGATGTGTAGGTTAGGTGGATTGGCCGTGCTAAATTGCCCCTTAGTGTCCAAAGATGTGTAGGTTAGGTGGATTGGCCATGCTAAATTGCCCCGTAGTGTCCAAAGATGTGCAGGTTAGGTGTTTTGGCCATGCTGAATTGCCCCTTTGTGTCCCAAAATATAAAAGTTAAGGGGATTAGCAGGGTAAATACGTGAGGTTATGGGGATAGGGTGGGGACGGGGATGGGGACAGAGACGGAGAGTTGGTGCAGACTCCATGGGCTAAATGGCCTCCTTCTGCACTGTACAGATTCTGTGAGTATCCAAAGAAACAGGCTTGCTTCACCTTGCTGTCCCTCTCCTCAGTTGGAATATTCCAATCACCTATTGTCTGTATCAGGGATGTTCCATCACCATCTCTGTCCTGGGGGGGAGGGCTCATCCCCATTCTTTTGGGACCCTCGCTCACTCTCTCTCTCTCTCAGTGTATCGCAGACCTTTCCGGTCATTACCACGCTCCACACCAAAAAAAAAGGTCATTTTTCCTCACATCCTCTTGCCTGAAACCTTAAATCCTTGTTCCTCATAACCATCAACCAATGGAACAGCCTTCCCTTGTTGGCCGAAGCTGTGGTGATCTTCTCCACCTCAATCAAACCTTCCCTCCGCTCATGTCAACCCCATCCTCTCCAATCTCACCCTGCGGCAAACCCAGCGCTTTCCAAAGGTTCAGCGTAACTGCCTGGCTCCCGCACTCAGCCCCTCCATTTAGCAATCCCAAGATTCCACACGGGTTGCTAGGCGCCCTCTCAAACTGTCCGGCCACCTTCCATCCATCTCTTCATGGGGTCTGCCGGGTCCCTCCTGTCCCTGCCACCTCTTTAAAATAAAACTGCTCCCCCTCCCTGTCCCATCACCCCCCCACACACTCTGGATTCCATTCCATCCGCCATCTTTATCTGTCCATCGCGCACTGCCCTCGCCGAGTTGATCTGCGGTGGGATATTTCACGCCCTCCCTCCCCCGCCTTCCCCTTTTGTTTTACAGCGCTAACTGTAGAAAAGCGGGAAAGTTTCAAGGTCCCGGCCCTTTGAGGAACCAGGGAGAAGGTAAGTGGGTGAGGTTGGTGGGTGGGATGGGGCAAGGGGGCAGGAGGGGGTGGGGGGTGGGGGTCAAATGATCAGGTGGGTGAGTAGTCAGTGGTTTAGGGAGGGGCGGTCAGGTACCCAGTTGGGGTGGTCAGTGGAGGGGGTGGTCGATGGGTGGGAGGGGGCATTAGGTGGTCAGTTGGAAGGAGGAAATCAGATGATCAGCTGGTGCTTGGTGGGGGTTGGATGGGGGTGGAAGGAGAGGTAGTTGGGGGAGGCTTAGCCGGTGGGGCGGGGGGGCTGGGGGGGTGGTAGTTGGGGAGCAGTCGGAGGAGGTCCTGTGGGAGGGGAGGGCAGTTGGAGGAGGTCCTGTGGGAGAGGAGGGCAGTCGGAGGGGGTCCTGTGGGAGGGGAGGGCAGTTGGAGGGGGTGTAGCCAGGGCTGCTGGGCAGTTGGAAGGGCAGTTGCAGACTCTCATGGGGGGGGAGGGATCAGGGGGTAGTTAGATAGTGGGAGGGAGTTGGGGGCTTGTAGGGAGTTCCCTGTCGGGGGAGGTCAGTATAATAGTTACCCAGAGGCTAGAATGGTTTTAATTCTTCTAACCAATCCTGGGTCACCAATGCTGTCAGACAGTCAGAAGTGAATGGTGTAAATCAGTGTTTTGGATGGTTGCCATCGCAGGATTCCTGCCCAGTGGAAGGTGGAACTTTCTGGACAATCGCTGTGCCACCCTTAGGTGGGGTGTCCAGGTTTGGGGGTTTGAGAGGGTATGGTCACCCAACACCATCAATGGGCTCTCCCCCCCCCCGGCTTCCCCCCACTCTCAGCCCCCCCCGGGTACAATATCCTGGAAGTTACGAGCTGTTAGCATTTCTCCTGGTTCCTGCTTGAAGAATTCACCTGACTTGTGCCAGAGACCCCATCTCCCCCTCTCTCTCTCTCAGTCCATCAACCAGAGACCCTATCCCCGTCTCTCTCTCTCTCTCTCAGTCCATCAACCAGAGACCTTATCCCCCTCTCTCAGTCCATCCACCAGAGACCCCATCCCCCTCTCTCAGTCCATCCACCAGAGACCCTATCCCCCTCTCGCTCTCCCAGTCGATCCACCAGAGACCCCATCCCTCTATCTCAGTCCATCTACCAGAGACCCTATCCCCGTCTCTCTCTCTCTCTCTCTGTCCATCCACCAGAGACCCCATCCCCCTCTCTCAGTCCATCCACCAGAGACCCTATCCCCCTCTCGCTCTCCCAGTCGATCCACCAGAGACCCCATCCCCCTCTCTCAGTCCATCCACCAGAGACCCTATTCCCCTCTCGTTCTCCCAGTCCATCCACCAGAGATCCCATCCCCCTCTCTCTCTCAGTCCATCCACCAGAGACACAATCCCCCCTCTCTCTCTCGCAGTCCGTCCACCAGAGACCCCATCCCCCTCTCTCAGTCCATCCACCAGAGACCCCATCCCCCTCTCTCAGTCCATCCACCAGAGACCCTATCCCCCTCTCTCTCTCCCAGTCTATCCACCAGAGACCCTATCCCCGTCTCTCTCTCTCTCAGTCCATCCACCAGAGACCCTATCCCCCTCTCTCTCTCCCAGTCTATCCACCAGAGACCCTATCCTCCTCTCTCTCTCTGTCCATCCACCAGAGACCCTATCCCCATCTCTCTCTCTCTTTCAGTCCATCCACCAGAGATCCTATCCACCCCCCCACTCTCTCTCCCAGTCTGTCCACCAGAGACCCTATCCCTCTTTCTCTCTCAGTCCAACCTTTTTTTATTATTCATTCATGGGACATGGATGTCACTGGCTGGCCAACATTTATTGCCCATCCCTAGTTGTCCTTGTTCAGAGGGCAGTTGAGAGTCAACCACATTGCTGTGGCTCTGGAGTCACAGGTAGGTCAAACCGGGTAAGGACGACAGATTTCCTTCCCTAAAGGGACATTAGTGAACCAGATGGGTTCCAACAATCGACAATGGTTTCATGGTCATCAGTAGATTCTTAATTCCAGATATTTTTTATTGAATTCAAATTCCACCATCTGCCGTGGCGGGATTCGAACCCGGGTCCCCAGAACGTTAGCTGAGTTTCCTGGATTAATAGTCTAGTGATAATACCACTAGGCCATCCACCAGAGACCCGATCCCTCTTTCTCCATCTCTATCTCTCTCTCTCTCAGTCTACCAGAGATCCTACCCTCGTCTCTCTCTCTCTCAATCGTCATAGAAATCATCATAGAAACCCTACAGTACAGAAAGAGGCCATTCGGCCCATCGAGTCTGCACCAACCACAATCCCACCCAGGCCCTACCCCCCATATCCCTACATATTTACCCACTAATCCCTCTAACCTACGCATCTCAGGACACTAAGGGGCAATTTTAACATGGCCAATCAACCTAATCTGCACATCTTTGGACTGTGGGAGGAAACCAGAGCACCCGGAGGAAACCCACGCAGACACGAGGAGAATGTGCAAACTCCACACAGACATCATCTTGGGAATCTTTCCTCTGCAGAGATCCTTCCCTTTCGTCCCCCTCTCTTTCAGTTTTCCCGGGACCATCCTCTTTCCCTCCATGGATCTGTGACCCTCCCCCATTCTTAACTTATCCCCCCTGCCCCCCCCACCCCCTCCTACCGTTTCAGGCATAACACCAAACTGACCGAGAGGCTGAGTGGCAGCAGCTGGCCGGGAATGAGCCAAAGGTAGAAATGGAGATAGAAAGGTCCAGGAAGGCAGTTGAAGGGTGAGAGAGTTCAGCCTGGGTGACACAGGAGTTTGACAATGTACAGGACTGTGGTATAACATCAGAGATTAAAATCGCTGCCTCTCCAGGAACTGGTGCGAGGGGAGTTTGCTCTGAACCAGAGCCAGTTTTGGACAAGGGGAAGTTCTGTGATCCGACCACACACTCGCTGTAGATCTCAGACAAATAAAGAATTGGTACATCAGACAGAAATAGTGCAGCCCCTGTATGTGGCAATAAACTTCCTCTTTCGCGAGCTCACATCCCCTTTCTACTGGACCAAACCTGTCAAACACAGGCGGCCATTTCCAGAAGTGGAGACTCGCCCTGCTGAATAAACAGTGACTCCGTTCTGTCACACCAGCTCCTTAGATGTAGTTCTGGTCTCCACACTATAGGACAGATATGACTGTGCTAGAAATGTTGCAGAGGAGGTTCACTAGGATGCTGCCTGGTCTGGAGCGTTTCAGCTACGAAGAGAGCCTGCTTAGGCTGGGGTTGTTTCCCCTACAGCAGAGAAGGCTGAGGGGGATTGAGGTGTATAAAACCATAGATTTGATTTGATTTATTATTGTCACATGTATTTACAGTGAAAAGTATTGTTTCTTGCGCGCCATACAGACAAAGCATACCGTTCATAGGGAAGGAAAGGAGTGTAGTGTCACAGTCATAGCTAGGGTGTAGAGAAAGGTCAACTTAATGCGAGGTAGGTCCATTCAAAAGTCTGACGGCAGCAGGGAAGAAGCTGTTCTTGAGTCGGTTGGTACGTGACCTCAGACTTTTGTATCTTTTTCCCCGACGGAAGAAGGTGGAAGAGAGAATGTCCGGGCTGCGTGGGGTCCTTGATTATGCTGGCTGCTTTGCCGAGGCAGCGGGAAGCGTAGACAGGGTCAATGGGTGAGAGGATTGGCTGGATAGGACTAAATCTTTCCCCTCAGTAGAAGATCAATAACCAGGGGGCACAGATTTAAGGTCGGGGGATTTGAGGAAAATGTTTTCACCCCGAGGGTGGTGGGAATCTGGAACTCGCTGCCTGAAAGGCTGGTAGAGGCGGAACCCTCACAACATTTAAGAAGCATTTAGATGAGCGCTTGAAACACCACAGCACACAAAGTGCTGGAAAATGGGATTTGAATAGAGAGGGTGTTTGATGGCCAGTACAGTCACAATGGGCTGAAGGGCCTCTTTCTGTGCTGTAAAACTCTATGACTCTGATGATCTTCCCTCCATCATAAGGTCAGAAGTGGGGAAGTTCGCTGATGATTGCACAATGTTCAGCACCATTCGCAACTCCTCAGATATGCAAGTTGTGCATGGTTTCAAACCGACATACGCAGCAAGAATTTAATGTAGGAAAATGTGAAGCGATGCACTTTGGTGGGAAGAATAAAGAAGCTGAATATTATTTAAATGGAGAAAGACTGCAGAAAGTTGCAGCTCAGAGAGATTTGGGGGGCCCCTGTGCACAAATCACAAAAAGCTAGCGTGTAGGTTCAGTAGCTAATCGGGAAGGCAAATGGAATGTTGCCTTTTATTTCGAAGGGAATGGAGTATAAATATAGGGAAACCTTGCTAAAACTATGCAAGGTTGGATCACACTTGGAATACTGTGTACAGTTCTGGTCACCCTATTATAGAAAGGATATCATTAAACTAGAAAGAGTGCAGAAAAGATTTACTAGGATGCTACTGGGACTTGATGGATTGAGTTATAAGGAGAGGCTGGTTAGAACATAGAACATAGAAAAGCTACAGCACAAACAGGCCCTTCGGCCCACAAGTTGTGCCGAACACATCCCTACCTTCTAGACCTACCTATAACCCTCCATCCTATTACGCTCCATGTACTCATCCAGGAGTCTCTTAAAAGACCCTATTGAGTTCGCCTCCACCGCCACTGACGGCAGCCGATTCCACTCGCCCACCACCCTCTGTGTGAAAAACTTACCCCTGACATCTCCCCTGTACCTACCCCCCAGCACCCTAAACCTGTGTCCTCTCGTAGCAGACATTTCCACCCTGGGAAAAAGCCTCTGAGAGTCCACCCGATCTATGCCTCTCAACATCTTATGTACCTCTATTAGGTCTCCTCTCATCCTTCGTCTCTCCAAGGAGAAAAGACCGAGCTCCCTCAGCCTATCCTCATAAGGCATGCCACTCAATCCAGGCAACATCCTTGTAAATCTCCTCTGCACCCTTTCAATCTTTTCCACATCCTTCCTATAGTGAGGCGACCAGAACTGAGCACAGTACTCCAAGTGGGGTCTGACGAGGGTCTTATATAGCTGGGATAGACTGGGACTTTTTCCCCTGGAGCGTAGGAGGCTGAGGGGTGACCTTATAGAGGTCTATAAAATAATAAGGGGCACAGGTCAGCTAGATAGTCAATATCTTTTCCCAAAGGTAGGGGAGTCTAAAACTAGAGGGCATAGGTTTAAGGTGAGAGGGGAGAGATACAAAAGGTCCAGAGGGGCAATTTTTTCACACAGAGGGTGGTGAGTGTCTGGAACAAGCTGCCAGAGGTAGTAGTAGACGGGGGTACAATTTTATCTTTTAAAAGCATTTAGACAGTTACACGGGTAAGATGGGTATAGAGGGATATGGGCCAAATGCGGGCAATTGGGACTGGTTTAGTGGTTAAAAAAAAGGGCAGCATGGACAAGTTGGACTGAAGGGCCTGTTTCCATGCTGTAAACCTCTATGATTTTACGACCTATGAAAGATATATTGGAGACAGTCCAGAGGAGGTTCACTAGGTCGATCCTGGATATGGAGGGATTTTCGTATGAGGGGAGGTTGAGTCGAATCATAGACTCCCTACAATGAAGAAAGAGACCATTCAGCCCATCGTATCTGCATCAATAAAAGTAGGTTGGGACTGTATTCATTGGAGTTTAGAAGAATGAGAGGTGACCTTATTGAGACATATTGGATTCTCAGGCCGGGGTTTGACAGAGTCGATGCTGAGAGGTTGTTTCCCCGTGTGGGAGAGTCTAGAACAGAGGGCAAAATCTCAGAGTGAGGGGGTCGCCCATTGAAGACAGAGATGAGGAGGAATTTCTTCTCTCAGAGGGGAGTGAATCATAGAAATCATAGAAATCCTACAGCACAGAAAGAGGCCATTCAGCCCATCGAGTCTGCACCGACCACAATCCCACCCAGGCCCTATCCCTACATATTTACCCACTAATCCCTCTAACCTACGCATTTTAGGACACTAAGGGCAATTTTAGCATGGCCAATCAACCTAACCCGCACATCTTTGGACTGTGGGAGGAAACTGGAGCACCCGGAGGAAACCCACGCAGACACGAGGAGAATGTGCAAACTCCACACAGACAGTGACCCAAGCCGGGAATTGAACCCAGGTCCCTGGAGCTGTGAAGCAGCAGTGCTAACCACTGTGCTACCGTGCCGCCCTGTGGAATTCTTTACCGCAGAGGGTTATAGAAGCTGGGTCGTTAAGTATGCTAAGTATTTACCCTGCTAATCCTCCAGACATTAAGGGTCAATTTAGCATGACCAATCAACATAATCTAGTAGAGCAGACTCGATGGGGCGAATGGCCGACTCCTGCTCCCATTTCTTATGTTCCATGATCGAGTCAAAAAGAAATGGAAAAAGATTGAGATTCAGCACAAACTAATGCCTCAGAATGACTTTGCTCCATGTGGGGTGTAGGTGGGAAATATTTCAATCCTGTCACATGGACAGAGTGGATAGTCAGATGTTCTTTCCTCGGGTAGAAAAGTCAAGTACTCGGGGACATAGGTTTAAGGTGGGTGGGGAAAAGTTTAGAGGGGATGTACAAGGCAACTTTTTTTACACAGAGGGTGGTGAATGTCTGGAACGCACTGCCTGGGGAGGTGGTGGGAGTGGGTACGATAGCGGCATTTAAGGGACAACTAGATGAATACATGGATAGGATGGGAATGGAAGGATACGGACTCTGTAAGTGCGTACGGTTTTAGTTTAGGCAGGCATCATGGTCGGTGCAGGCTTGGAGGGCCGACGGGCCTGTTCAGGTGCTGTACTTTTCTGTATTCTTCTTTGTTCTTTGTCACCATGCAGCAGTGAGCTGCCAGGCTCCTCAATCTCCACAGGGATGGAGATTGACTACCAGGAGAGCTGGCTATCAGGAGATAGGGTGGGTTAGCCTTTGCCGAGTTTGGAGGACACTTGGACTGAGCTAGAACAGTGGGGACAATGACAGGTTAGAGATCATTGGGCCATTTCCTGCACTCTATCCAGGTCACCATGCTGACTACAGCCGCCACCCCTCCCCCACACCTTCACTCCGCATCCCCCCTACCATCCATGACTCCCTCTTCACAGCCCTGAACAGTACCTCCTCCTGACCCACGCTGCAGCATCCCCCAACATGCCCCCTCGAACCTTGGCACTTCCTGATGCTATCGCACGCAAAATACTAACCTCTTACGCCATCCAAACCCACCTTTCCGTTGGCCTTTGAGGAAGAATCACATGCCCACATGTTGCCCTAGGCACTCCTGCCCACTGGCATGTTGGCACAGCGGTTAGCACTGCTGCCCCACAGCGCCAGGAACCCGGGTTCGATTCCCGGCTTGGGTCACTGTCTGTGCGGAGTCTGCACGTTCTCCCCGTGTCTGCGTGGGTTTTCTCCGGGTGCTCCGATTTCCTCCCACAGTCCGAAAGACGTGCTGGTTAGTTGCATTGACCATGCTAAATTCTCCCTCAGTGTACCCGAACAGGTGCCAGAGTGTGGCGACTAGGGGATTTTCACAGTAACTTCATTGCAGTGTTAATGTCAGCCTACTTGTGACACTAATAGATAAACTTAAAATGTGTTGCCAGTGCGGAGCCTTTGTGGGTGTCAAATGGGGAGGCGATGGCCTAGTGGTATTATCGCTAGACGATTAATCTAGAAACTCAGCTAACGTTCTGGGGACCCGGGTTCGAATCCCGCCACGGCAGATGGTGGAATTTGAATTCAGTAAAAAATGTCTGGAATTAAGAATCTACTGATGACCATGAAACCATCGTTGGAAAAACCCATCTGGTTCACTGACGCTTTTAGGGAAAGAAATCTGCCGTCCTTACCTGGTCTGGCCTACATATGACTCCAGAGCCACAGCAATGTGGTTGACTCTTAACTGCCCTCTGAAATGGCCTAGCAAGCCACTCATTTATTCAAGAAGGCGGCTCACTACCACATTCTCAAGGGTAACTAGGGATGGGCAATGCTGGCCAGCCAGCGATGCCCGTGTCCCGTGAATGAATATTAAAAAAGGCATGGCAACTGAGGTGAAAACATTTTCACCCGACTGCATTTCATGTCCACTCTGCATCCCCAACCCCGGGCGGCGCAGTGGCACAGTGGCACGGTGGTTAGCACTGCTGCCTCACAGCTCCAGGGACCCGGCTTCAATACTGGCCTCGGCTCACTGTCTGTGCGGAGTCTGCACATTCTCCTCGTGTCTGCATGGGTTTCCTCCGGGTGTGCTCCAGTTTCCCCCCACAGTCCAAAGATGCGCGGGTTAGGTGGATTGGCCATGCTAAATTGACCCTTAGTGTCAGGGGGATTAGCGAGGGTAAATGTTCGGGGTTACGGGAATAAGACCTGGGTGGGATTGTGGGGTTTCTATGATTTCTATGAAACTTTTCTATGATTTCTCTGGTCGGTGCAGACTCGATGGGTTGAATGTCCTCCTTCTGCACTGCTGGGATTCTATGATTCAAACCCGTCTCCGGTCAAAGACCTCCCCCCTCACCCCCCTCACTAACCCCTATGTCGGCATGCTGATATGATGTGGAGATGCCGGCGTTGGACTGGGGTGAACACAGTCAGACGTCTCACAACACCAGGTTAAAGTCCAACAGGTTTATTTGGTAGCAAATACCATAAGCTTTCGGAGCACTGCTCCTTCGTCAGGTGGAGTGGAAATTTCCACTCCATCTGACGAAGGAGCAGTGCTCCGAAAGCTTATGGTATTTGCTACCAAATAAACCTGTTGGACTTTAACCTGGTGTTGTGAGACTTCTTACGGCATGTTGATAGCCAGTGTTAGATTTGTCCTGATGTTTGCTCCTGTTGCTCTCCCCCCCTCCCCCCGCCGTTATTAAGATTGGACTCAGGTACAGAAACACGTAGGACGGTTTAGTAAACGTTACTCTGTCGGCCTGTACCGTTCATCAACAGCTTGAAGTGAAAGTACCCAGTTCCCAACACTGACACCTCCAACATGGACAATGTTTATTTCAGATCTCCAGAGTTTCTGATCTGTGCAGTTTTAAATCGTTTCCTTTTAGTTATTAGTCACAGTGAAGCTTGCATTCTTAAAATGGAACATGAGATATCACAACCAAAACAGGAACCTTCTGGGAAAGTGATGATAAGGAACTTCCTGCTTGGCCCCGTGTGCAGCGACAAGAGAAGCCAGCTCGTGCCTGCTCCGTGTCTGGGACCTGTCGGACCATGCAGCCCTCTATCCTCTCAAACCTACTCCAGCCGCCGTGATGGTGAGAGAATTCGAATCCGGCTTTAGCCAGCCCCATGGGTCTCCCAGACTTTCGCACGGCCTCAGGGTGGCCCAGGCCCCAGGCCTTTGCACACCGTGGCCCCAGGCCTTTACATGGCCTTAGAGTGTCCCCGGGCCCAAACCCAGGGTCACGCAGGACCAAGCCTTCACACGGCCTCAGGATCTCCCAGGCTCAAGCCCCATGTCTTGCCTCAGGATCTCGCAGCTAGGCCTAAGCCCAGGCCTGTGCAGGCCTGTACACAGCCTTAGAGTCTCCCAGACCGCAAGCAGGTATTCACCCGTCCTCAGGGTCTCCAAGGCCTAGGCCCCAGGACTTCACACAGTCCCACGGTCATGCAGACCACCGTCCAGGCCTTTACATGGCCTCAGGGTGTTCCCAGGCTCAAGCCCAGGCCTTTATCCCAGGGTCACGCAGGCTCAAGCCGCCTCAGAGTCTCCCAGGCCCAATCTCAGGCCTTCCCACAGCTTCAGGGTCACACAGGCCCAAGCCCCAGGTCTTCACACAGCCTCAGGGTCATGCAGGCTCAATCTCAGGCCTTCACACAGCCTCAGGGTTACGCAGGCTCAATCTCAGGCCTTCACATAGCCTCAGGATCACGCAGGCCCAAGCCCCAGGCCTTCACACAGCCTCAGGGTCACGCAGGCTCAATCACAGGCCTTCCCATAGCCTCAGGGTCACGCAGGGCCCAATCTCAGGCCTTCACACAGCCTCAGGGCCACGCAGGGCCCAATCTCAGGCCTTCACACAGCCTCAGGGCCACGCAGGGCTCAATCACAGGCCTTCCCACAGCCTCAGGGCCCAAGTCCCAGGCCTTTCCACAGCCTCAGGGCCACGCAGGGCCCAATCTCAGGCCTTTCCAGAGCCTCATGGTTGTGCAGGCCCAAGTCCCAGGCCTTCCCACAGCCTCAGGGCCACGCAGGGCCCAAGTCCCAGGCCTTTCCACAGCCTCAGGGCCACGCAGGGCCCAATCTCAGGCCTTTCCAGAGCCTCATGGTTGTGCAGGCCCAAGTCCCAGGCCTTCACACAGCCTCAGGGCCACGCAGGGCCCAATCTCAGGCCTTCCCACAGTTCTGTCGCCTGGGATTTGAGCCTCTCAGCTGGATCGACCTTTGGGACCCACTTATGTAAGTTGACAGGAAGCAAGGATCAGACTGGTTGCAGTGAGAGATTCCATCACCATTTATTGATGTCAGGGCTACGTTCAGTACCTGCTCACTGCTCCCCGCCCTCTGACACCCCGTCTACAGCGTTGGTTTTGGCATCACTCAGTCAGGTAGTTGGATACTCAGGAGCAGGAGTGGTGAGATTGGGCGAAAGGCCAACAGAGTCAGAGCCACCGATGGATGTTTAATATTTATTGACGATTTAATATTTAGTTACTCACGGATATTTGATTACAAAGTTAAAATTTAACCAAGAAACAAAGTAATCAGGAAGCTGCGGGTTCAAGTTCCACTCCAGAGGTCTGATCACACCTCGCCGACACTCTCGGTCAGGACTGAGGGAGTGCCGCACTGTCGGACATGCTGTCGTTCAGATGAGACATCAAAGCCAGGTTCCATCTGCCTCTTGGATGGACAGAGAAGATCCCTGGGGAGTTACCTGAAGAAGAGAGTAGAGTCCCCCTGCCCCCCCCCCCACCAGCCCCCACCCCACCCTCGATCTCCTGGCCAATACTTACCCCTCAATCAATGCACACGGTCATATTGCTGTTAGTGGGAGCTTGCTATGCACAAGTGGCCATGTTACCACAGTGACAACACGCCATGAACTGTAAAGCCTATTAAAGCCTCCGGAGGTAATGGAAGGCGCTACAGAAATGTAATTTTATCCCTTAAGATGGTAGATTAAGAGGCTACTTGAGAGAAAAATACTGAGGCAAGGTCGAAAGACAAACTACCAGCTTTCAGCAGACAGGTACATCGGCACGGCGGCACAGTGGTTAGCACTGCTGCCTCATGGGACCTGGGTTCAATTCCCGGTCACTGTCTGTGTGGAGTTTGCACATTCTCCCCATGTCTGCATGGGTTTCCTCCGGTTGCTCCAGTTCCCTCCCACAGTCTAAAAGACATTGGTGCATTGGCCGTGCTAAATTCTCCCTCGGTGTACCTGAACAGGCGCTGGAGTGTGGCGACTAGAGGATTTTCACAGTTACTTCATTGCAGTGTTAATGTAAGCCTACTTGTGGCACTAATAAATAAACTTTTAACTTTCAAGGCCCCCACGCACCCCGGGCATTCTCTCTTCCACCTTCTTCCATCGGAAAAAAGGTACAAAAGTCTGAGGTCACGTACCAACCGACTCAAGAATAGCTTCTTCCCTGCTGCCGTCAGACTCTTGAATGGACTTACCTCGCATTAAGTTGATCTTTCTCTACACCGTAGCTACGGCACGGTAGCACAGTGGTTAGCACTGCTGCTTCACAGCTCCAGGGACCTGGGTTCGATTCCCGGCTCGGGTCACTGTCTGTGTGGAGTTTGCACATTCTCCCCGTGTCTGCGTGGGTTTCCTCCGGGTGCTCCGGTTTCCTCCCACAGTCCAAAGATGTGCGGGTTAGGTTGATTGGCCATGCTAAAATTGTCCCTTAGTGTCCTGAGATGTGTAGGTTAGAGGGATTAGTGGGTAAATATGTAGGGATATGGGGGTAGGGCCTGGGTGGGATTGTGGTCGGTGCAGACTCGATGGGCCGAATGGCCTCTTTCTGCACTGTAGGGTTTCTATGATTCTATGATTATGGGGGCGATTCTCCCAAAACAATTCATGTGAAAATGAGTAATTCCCGCTGATTTATTGAGCGGGGTTTCCAGAAAGAACCTGCCACATTTTGAGCACTGCAAACTGCCCGAGCGGGAGTTGCTCTGAAATACATGGGGCGGGGCCTTTTCCCACTGGAGAGGCCGGAATCACAGCGCCGAGCGGGACCACTGCGCACGCTCCGATCTGTCAGAGCGGAATTCAGCACATGCACCGTGTCCCCACACTGCCAGCCTCCCGATCACTGGCCAGCCCTGCAGTCCTGCATCACTGTCCGTGCGACCTCGCACCCCCCCCAACTCCTCCCCCGCTGTCCTGACCACCCCCCCCCCCAACACCCGCCCAGCAGCCCCTCCCCTTCCCCCCACAGCCCTGATGGCCATCTCCATCACCCTCCCTCTCCCACCAACCCCTGTGCAGAGTGGACACCCTCACCCCCCCCTCCCCCCCCCTCCCCCCCCCCGCCCCCCAAATAGACCAGGCCCATCCTCTGGCCCCCAACCCGTTAGTGCTGCCTGATGCCCGGTGGGGAGTTGCAGGGAGACAGGCTGTCAATGCCCAGGGGGCACCCACCACCCCCCCTCCAGGGGGCACCCACCACCCCCCCTCCAGGGGGCACCCACCACCCCCCCGCACTTACCCCTGACCTCCTGACGGGCCTCCGTGACCCCTGTTCACTCCAGCAGGGGCGAGCTGCCAGTTCCCCATTCATGGGGAGGTACTGTTGGTCCCCACTGGAGGGAACCACTCCTGGCGGGGTGGGTTGGGAAGACGCCAGGGGGCCCGGAAATCGGCGCGGAGCGGATTACTCCAAAAATCTTGGAGCCGGAGATGGGTGGAGGCTGTGATGCGATCCGCTGTCATCTCCTGACCCATTGCATTGTGGGAGCAGTGAAGCATGCAGGGAAAATCGCCCCAATATTCTGCACCCATTCCTTTCCTTCTCCCCTATGTGCTCTATGAACGGTATGCTTTGTCTGTATAGCAGACAAGAAACAATACTTTTCACTGTATCCCAATACACGTGACAATAATAAATCAAATCAAACCCTGCCTTTCCCAGAGGGACACTTCCAGCATGTCCTGCATGCTGTAAATATCAGTGCGGTGGGAACATAATATGTGGCAGATTGCAAACAAGCAGCACTAGCCCAGGTTGCCATGCCGATGGACGATGTTCCCACACTCCAATCATTGAGCTGCCAGCTAAAGAGGGGATGATACGTCAGGGAGGAATATTAGGACAGTTTTCTCCAGAATACAATTCGATCTCATTGTCAGATATCTGTTATCATCGCTTTGCATTTCAGACCGGATTGTCCATGATCGGGACTTACACAGCG
>NC_135824.1:46934525-47096378 GCF_964213995.1 Mustelus asterias | reverse complement strand
GGTTAGATGGATTGGCCTTGCTAAATTGCCCCTTAGTGTCTTAAGATGTGCAGGTTAGGGGGATTGGCCATGCTAAATTGCCCCTTAGTGACCAAAGAGGTGCACGTTAGGGGGATTGGCCGTGCTAAATTGCCCCTTAGTGTCCAAAGATGTGCAGATTAGGTGGATTAGCCATGCTAATTTGTCCCTTAGTGTCCAAAGATGTGTAGGTTAGGTGGATTGGCCATGCTAAATTGCCCCTTAGTGTCCAAAGATGTGCAGGTTAGGTGGATTGGCCATGCTAAATTGCCCCTTAGTGTCCAAAGATGTGCAGGTTAGGTGGATTGGCCGTGCTAAATTGCCCCTTAGTGTCCAAAGATGTGCAGGTTAGGTGGATTGGCCATGCTAAATTACCCCTTAGTGTCCAAAGATGTGTGGGTTAGGAGGATTGGCTGTGCTAAGTTGTCCCTTAGTGCCCAAAGATGCGCAGGTTAGGGGGATTGGCCATGCTAAATTGCCCCTTAGTGTCCAAAGATGTGCAGATTAGGTGGATTAGCCATGCTAATTTGTCCCTTAGTGTCCAAAGATGTGTAGGTAAGGTGGATTGGCCATGCTAAATTGCCCCTTAGTGTCCAAAGATGTGCAGGTTAGGTGGATTGGCCATGCTAAATTGCCCCTTAGTGTCCAAAGATGTGCAGGTTAGGTGGATTGGCCATGCTAAATTACCCCTTAGTGTCCAAAGATGTGTGGGTTAGGTGGATTGGCTGTGCTAAGTTGTCCCTTAGTGCCCAAAGATGGGCAGGTTAGGGGGATTGGCCATGCTAAATTGCCCCTCAGTGTCCAAACATGTGTAGGTTTGTAACAACCTTTGACCTGGCATTTGAGATTCAAAGGGCAAAAATCTCAATTGGTTCACTAACGTTCTTTGGGGGAGAAATCTACCCTCCTTATTTGATCGGGGACTACACGTGACTCCAGACTCTCAGCAATGTGGTGGAGTTTTAACTCTCCTTCCCTTGCCAGCTGAGCAATGAAGGTGGCTTTGCAGTGTTCGCCGGATACCTAGAGTCCCAATTTCCCCATCTTCCCCAAGCAGACAATCACGTCAGGGTTACTCCCTGGACTAACTGCAGGACTTAAAATATTCCAGCATCTCAACACATTCCAATTTACTGTACGCAGTTTCACAATGTGCCCATCAAGTCACGAGACTCATAGGAGAAACCTCATCTGACAGCAAGAGAGGGAAGGAGAGACAGGCAGGTAGACTGAGAGACTGACAGAGAGAGGGAAAGAGAGGGAAAGGGGGTGGGGGAGAGAGAGAGAAATAGGCAGAGAGCGACAGAGCAAGGAAAGGAAAGGGAGAAGAGACAGACAGATCAAGAGAGAGAGACAGGGAGAGTGAGAGACAAAGACAGAGAGATAGGGAGAGTGAGACACAGATAGAGAGATAGGGAGAGTGAGATAGAGAGAGAGAGAGACACAGATAGAGAGATAGGGAGAGTGAGACACAGGTAGAGAGAGAGACACACAGATAGAGAGAGAGAGAGACACGGAGAGTGAGAGACACAGATAGAGAGATAGGGAGAGTGCGACACATATATAGAGAGAGAGACACAGATAGAGAGAGAGAGAGGGAGACATGGAGAGTGAGAGACACAGATAGAGAGATAGGGAGAGTGCGACACATATAGAGAGAGAGACACACAGATAGAGAGAGGGAGAGAGAGACATGGAGAGTGAGAGACACAGATAGAGAGATAGGGAGATAGGGAGAGTGAGACACAGATAGAGAGACAGGGAGAGTGAGAGACACAGATAGGAAGAGTGAGACACAGATAGAGAGAGAGAGAGAGAGACAGGGAGAGTGAGAGACACAGATAGGAAGAGTGAGACACAGATAGAGAGAGAGAGACACGGAGAGTGAGAGACACAGATAGAGAGATAGGGAGAGTGAGACACAGAGAGAGAAAAACAGACAGAGACAGAAGGGAGAGAGACACAGAGAGGGAGGTAGGCAGGGAGATACAGAGAGCTAGGGAGATTGAGAGCTCGATGGAGGGAAAGCGACAGAGGGAGACAGACAGAGAGAATCAGACAGATGAAAAGACACAGAGGGATAAATAAAGACAAAGAGGAGGGAGAAACAGCAGAAACTGAGAAGGTGGAATTGAGAGGCAGAGACGGACAGAGATCGAGAGATAGAGATAGGGAGAGAGAAAGACACAGAGAGAGGCGGAAAGCAACTGGGGGACAGAGAGAGACTGAGGGAAAGGCAGACCGAGTTAAAAAGACAGGAGGATAGACACAGAGGGAGAGGGAGAGAGAGAAAGGCAAGGAGCTGAGTGATAATTGAGAGGGAGAGCAACATGGTGAGGGTGAGAGAGAGATTGCCCCACCCCGACCGGGAATTCTCATGAACTTCACCCTCCTTTCCTGCTGTTTACAATCTTTTGAATATTTGTTTGAATGAGTCACCGTGCATTGACAGCGTTAGTATTTACAATATTACCTAACATTCCAGAATGTGTCTTAATAACAGAATGAGAGAGCCACAGCGACAGGGCGTGTCAGACACAGATTAGACAGTCCATCTGCTGTTCCCACTCACAAATCCAGACCAGTGCCAGTAATTTACAGAGCACACTGGCTGCCAGTGGAAAAGAGTGCACTGACAATCTACAACACATCACACACTAGCTGCCAAAAACACTGCTTGCACTGGTTATCTATAACACTGCACTGGTTATCTATAACACTGCACTGGTTATCTATAATACTGCACTGGTATCAATATTATTGCACTGGTTACAATATTATTGCACTGGCTATCTATAACACAGTAAGAAGTCTCACAACACCAGGTTAAAGTCCAACAGGGTTTATTGGGAATCACCAGCTTTCGGAGCGCCGCTCCTTCATCAGGTGAGCGGCCTGATGAGACTTCTTACTGTGCCCACCCCAGTCCAACGCCGGCATCTCCACATCGTATCTATAATACTACACTGGTTATTTCTGAGCACTGGCAGTCTATAATACTGGGAGCACTGGTTGCCTTTAATATGGTGGGCACTGGCTGTCAATAACACTGTGGGCACTGGCTGCCTGTTACTCTGTGAGCACTGGCTGTCTTTAACACTGAGCACTGGCTGTCTCTAACATTGAGCACTGGCAGTTTATAACACTGTGAGCACTGGCTGTCTATAACACTGTGAGCACTGGCTGTCTCTAACACTATGGACACTGGCTGTCTATAACACTATGGACACTGGCTGTCTATAACACTATGGACACTGGCTGTCTATAACACTATGGACACTGGCTGTCTATAACACTATGGACACTGGCTGTCTATAACACTATGGACACTGGCTGTCTATAACACTATGGACACTGGCTGTCTATAACACTATGGACACTGGCTGTCTATAACACTATGGACACTGGCTGTGTTTAACACTATGGACACTGGCTGTCTATAACACTATGGACACTGGCTGTGTTTAACACTATGGACACTGGCTGTCTATAACACTATGGACACTGGCTGTCTATAACACTATGGACACTGGCTGTCTATAACACTATGGACACTGGCTGTCTATAACACTATGGACACTGGCTGTGTTTAACACTATGGACACTGGCTGTGTTTAACACTATGGACACTGGCTGTCTATAACACTATGGACACTGGCTGTGTTTAACACTATGGACACTGGCTGTGTTTAACACTATGGACACTGGCTGTCTATAACACTATGGACACTGGCTGTGTTTAACACTATGGACACTGGCTGTGTTTAACACTATGGACACTGGCTGTCTATAACACTATGGACACTGGCTGTCTATAACACTATGGACACTAGCTGTCTATAACACTATGGACACTAGCTGTCTATAACACTATGGACACTGGCTGTGTTTAACACTATGGACACTGGCTGTCTATAACACTATGGACACTGGCTGTCTATAACACTATGGACACTGGCTGTCTATAACACTATGGACACTGGCTGTCTATAACACTATGGACACTGGCTGTGTTTAACACTATGGACACTGGCTGTCTATAACACTATGGACACTGGCTGTCTATAACACTATGGACACTGGCTGTCTATAACACTATGGACACTGGCTGTCTATAACACTATGGACACTGGCTGTCTATAACACTATGGACACTGGCTGTCTATAACACTATGGACACTGGCTGTCTATAACACTATGGACACTGGCTGTCTATAACACTATGGACACTGGCTGTCTATAACACTATGGACACTGGCTGTGGTGGAGACAACATGGAAATAGTTGTCTGATTCGCAGCTGGCACTGATGTGGGCGGGTGGCAGAGGGGCACTGGTGGAAGGCCTCCCCCTCCCTCGGATGAACCCTAAGGGTACAGTCTGGTTGGAGCGGGATGAACCCGGGGATACAGTCTGGTCGGAGCGGGATGAACCTGGGGGCACGGTCTGGTCGGAGCGGGATGTACCCGGGGATACAGTCTGGTCGGAGCGGGATGTACCCGGGGATACAGTCTGGTTGGAGCGGGATGAACCCGGGATTACAGTCTGGTCGGAGCGGGATGAACCCGGGAGTACAGTCTGGTCGGAACGGGATGAACCCGGGAGTACAGTCTGGTTGGAGCGGGATGTACCCGGGGATACAGTCTGGTTGGAGCGGGATGTACCCGGGGATACAGTCTGGTTGGAGCGGGATGAACCCGGGAGTACAGTCTGGTCGGAGCGGGATGAACCCGGGGATACAGTCTGGTCAGAGCGGGATGGACCCGGGGATACAGTCTGGTCGGAGCGGGATGAACCCAGGGATACAGTCTGGTCAGAGCGGGTTGGACCCGGGGAATACAGTCTGGTCGGAATGGGATGGACCCGGGGATACAGTCTGGTCGGAGCGGGATGAACCTGGGGGCACGGTCTGGTCGGAGCGGGATGTACCCGGGGATACAGTCTGGTCGGAGCGGGATGTACCCGGGGATACAGTCTGGTTGGAGCGGGATGAACCCGGGATTACAGTCTGGTCGGAGCGGGATGAACCCGGGAGTACAGTCTGGTCGGAACGGGATGAACCCGGGAGTACAGTCTGGTTGGAGCGGGATGTACCCGGGGATACAGTCTGGTTGGAGCGGGATGTACCCGGGGATACAGTCTGGTTGGAGCGGGATGAACCCGGGAGTACAGTCTGGTCGGAGCGGGATGAACCCGGGGATACAGTCTGGTCAGAGCGGGATGGACCCGGGGATACAGTCTGGTCGGAGCGGGATGAACCCAGGGATACAGTCTGGTCAGAGCGGGTTGGACCCGGGGAATACAGTCTGGTCGGAATGGGATGGACCCGGGGATACAGTCTGGTCGGAGCGGGATGAACCCGGGGGTACAGTCTGGTCGGACCGGGATGAACCCCGGGATACAGTCTGGTTGGAGCGGGATGAACCCGGGGGTAGAGTCTGGTCGGACCGGGATGAACCCGGGGGCACAGTCTGGTCGGACCGGGATGAACCCCGGGGACACAGTCTGGTCGGAACGGGATGAACCCGGGGATACAGTCTGGTCGGAACAGGATGAACCCGGGGATACAGTCTGGTCGGAACGGGATGAACCCCGGGGATACAGTCTGGTCGGAACGGGACCTCGCAGCTTCAGAGCTCCAGCGCAGCCTCGCTTTGTGAAAGATTGTGGGAAGTTGACGAGGTTGAGTGGACCCCCCCCGTCTGAAGCAGCGAGTGAGGAAGGAGTGACTGTTTAAGATGGCAGCTGGGTTTGCAGAAGTGTGGTTGTGGGTCGGTCCCAGACAATCAGATTCTGGTAAGGGTGAGTCAGTCGGGTCAGTGTGAGAAACTGAGAGAACAGTAAGTCTGGTGACAGCCGTGTTTCCCAAGACAACAGCAGCAGAGAAACCCTCAGCCCAGCCTCCACACAGAAAACCGGCATGGGCACAGCAAAGTACGTCCCCTCGCTCTGAGTCCCGGCGAGTCGATCCACGCGGTTCTGAACCGTATCGCCGACTTTGAGACACCAAAGTATGCAGCAGGAAAAATCCAGTCGCAAGCCCACACTTGCCGGCAGCGGAATCCGTTTGGCAATTTTACCACAGATGCCCCCCCCCTCTCCCCCACCACACCCCGCCCCCTCCCCCCCACCACACCCCCCCCCCCCACCACAACCCCCCCCCCCCCGCCCGCCCCCCCCCCCCCCCCCCCCCCCCCCACCCCCCCCCCCCCCCCCCCCCGCAACCACCACAACTGACCAGCACCTGAAACTGCCGGCCTAGTCAGAAAGCTGGCAATTCTGAAGCCTGTGCACCCATCACCGGGGGTGGGGTGGGCAGGGGGAGGTCTCCCAGAGGCCAGGCAACCTAAAATGAAAAATACATGTGACTGAGGCCAGAGGAATTGTTTGGGGGGGGGGGGGTCGGGAGGAATTTTTATTTAATTTATTATTATCACATGTATTGGGAGACAGTGAAAAGTATTCATGGAATTCCTACAGTGCAGAAGAGGGCCATTCAGCCCATCAGGCCTGCACTGGATAACAATCCCTATCCCCTTAACCCCACATATTTACCCTCCTAATCCCCCTAACACTCAGGGACAATTTAGCATGGCCAATCCACCTAACCCGCACATCTTTGGAGTGCGGGAGGAAACCGGAGCACCCGGAGGAAACCCACGCAGACACGGGGAGAACGTGCAGACTCCGCACAGTGACCCGAGGCCGGGAATTGAACCCGGGTCCCTCGTGCTATGAGGCAGTAGTGTGAACCATTGTGTCACCATACCCCCCCCCACCCCACCCCCCCCACCACCGCCACCACCCCCCCCCTCCCCACCCCCCCCCCCACCACCGCCACCACCCCCCCCCCCCCCCACCCCCGACCCCCACCCCTGCCCCAAGACATGCTTCGTCTGTGTGGTGCAATTCTTGCTTGCTATACAGACAAAACATACTATTCATAGAGTACACAGAGGATGAGGAAAGGAGAGAGGACAGGATATAGTGTCACAGTCATAGCGAGGGTTCACAGAAAGATCAACCTAATATAAGGTAGGTCCATTCAAAAGTCTGACGGCAGCAGGGAAGAAGCTGTTCTTGAGTCGGTTGGTACGCGACCTCAGACTTTTGTATCTTTTTCCCAAAGGAAGAATGTGGAAGAGAGAATGTCCGGGGTGCGTGGGGTCCTTAATTATGCTGGCTGCTTTTCCCCGAGGCAGCGGGAAGTGTAGACAGAGTCAATGGATGGGAGGTTGGTTTGTGTGATGGATTGGGCTACATTCACAACCATTTGTAGCTCCTTGCGGTCTTGGGCAGAGCAGGAGCCCATACCAAGCTGTGATACAACCAGAAAGAATGATGCATCTGTAAAGATTGGTGCGAGTCACAGCGGACATGCCAAATTTCTTTAGTCTTCTGAGAAAGTAGAAAGAAAGAGGTGACCTCGCCGTCTCCGTGTCCTGGTCGCTCCACACCTCTACTTTCTTACCAATCGCGTCAACATGGAGGGACCAGGACAGGGAGGGGGTGATGTTGCTGCTTTGGGCCTTGGAGCCTCCAGATCCAGGGAGGCCTCCATGAAGCTGAGTGGCCCTCCACCACCACCACCCCTCCCCCCCCAGCCCACTGAAACTAAATGTTGGCAATTCTGTCAAACTGCCCTCGAACTGATCTTTGATTGTGTCGATTAGCTGTCTGTCCCCTTGTTGCTGGAACTATGGTCGGACCACGTTGGTGAGCTGCATCGATGCAGTTTGCCACAGGTTTGTCATCCCCTCACTCCTCCGTGCCCGCCACCTGAGGGCCAGGAAAGTTGGGGGACTCACCTCAGAGGAACAGCTCGTATTTACCCCACTAATCCCCCTAACCTAACCACATGGCCAATCCCCAACCCCCTAACCACATGACCAATCCCCCTAACCTGCACATCTTTGGACACTAAGAGGCAATTTAGCACAGCCAATCCCCCTAACCCGCACATCTTTAGGCACTAAGGGACAATTTAACATAGCCAATCCCCCTAACCCGCACATCTTTGGGCACTGAGGGACAATTTAACATAGCCAATCCCCCTAACCCGCACATCTTTGGGCACTAAGGGACAATTTAACATAGCCAATCCCCCTAACCCGCACATCTTTGGGCACTAAGGGACAATTTAACATAGCCAATCCCCCTAACCCGCACATCTTTGGACACTAAGGGGCAATTTAGCATGGCCAATCCACCTAACCCGCGCATCTTTGGGCACTAAGAGACAATTTAGCATGGCGAATCCCCCTAACGCGCACATCTTTGGACACTAAGGGGCAATTTAGCATGGCCAATCCACCTAACCCGCGCATCTTTGGAGGAAATCGGAGCACCTGGAGGAAACCCATGCAGACACGGGGAGAACGTGCAAACTCCACACAGACAGTGACCTGAGGCTGGAATCGAGCCTGGGTCCCTAGCGCTGTGAGACCGCAGTGCTAACCCACTGTGCCACCCCACAGGTGGTTTCACATCCACCTGAAAGGGAGCAGATGTACCATCTGAATGACGGCGCCTCTGACAGTGCAGCGCTCCCTCAGCATCGCACTGGAGTGTCGCTTTCTGTGTCCAGCCCTCGCAGTGGGACTCGAACCCACAAATTCCAGGCTCAGGGGTGAGAGGGCGACCCACTGCGCCACACCAGACATAGGAGCAGCACCCCGAGCCAACTCCCCCACCCGCACCCCCCAACGCCCCCCCCCAATAAATACAGGTGTGCTCCTCCGCCAGCTGACCTCTGACCCTCTGCCTCGGTCAGGGAACGGCAAGCTCTGAGGAAATAGATCAGTGAAGAAATGAAAAGAGAAGTAAACTGATCAGAGACGGGGGCATTTCCCAGCACAACCCAAGACTAAATACACAGAGACGGTCAGAGACGGTTCCTGGCCCTATTGACACAATAAAAAACTGAATGTCACCAGCTGCCGTGAAGTGCTCAGGTTAAACTGGGGATTTCCCCCTCCCCGAGGTTTAGCTACTCCTGTTGTTTCTCCCTGCGTGACAGCTGACTGGATTTGAAATATTTACAACTCCAGCACTGTAAAACCGTCCTCTTCCTGGCACAAACTCTCTCTCACACTCACATCCGCGAATACAGACGCCTGATAGATTGCAAGTCAGGCAGAGCCAAATTATCCACTGTAGAATCAACACAGAATCGGCCTCTACACTGTCCCCCATCAAACACTCCCAGGATAGGTACAGCACGGGGTTAGATACAGAGTAAAGCTCCCTCTACACTGTCCCCATCAAACACTCCCAGGACAGATACAGCACGGGGTTAGATACAGAGTAAAGCTCCCTCTACACTGTCCCCATCAAACACTCCCAGGACAGATACAGCACGGGGTTAGATACAGAGTAAAGCTCCCTCTACACTGTCCCCCATCAAACACTCCCAGGATAGGTACAGCACGGGGTTAGATACAGAGTAAAGCTCCCTCTACACTGTCCCCATCAAACACTCCCAGGACAGATACAGCATGGGGTTAGATACAGAGTAAAGCTCCCTCTACACTGTCCCCCATCAAACACTCCCAGGACAGATACAGCACGGGGTTAGATACAGAGTAAAGCTCCCTCTACACTGTCCCCCATCAAACACTCCCAGGACAAGGACATCACGGGGTTAGATACAGAGTAAAGCTCCCTCTACACTGTCCCCCATCAAACACTCCCAGGACAGGGACATCACGGGGTTAGATACAGAGTAAAGCTCCCTCTACACTGTCCCCATCAAACATTCCCTGGACAGGGACAGCACGGGTTTAGATACAGAGTAAAGCTACCTCTACACTGTACCCATCAAACACTCCCAGGACAGGGACAGCATGGGGTTAGATACAGAGTAAAGCTCCCTCTACACTGTCCCCATCAAACATTCCCTGGACAGGGACAGCACGGGGTTAGATACAGAGTAAAGCTCCCTCTACACTGTCCCCCATCAAACACTCCCAGGACAGGTACAGCACGGGATCAGATACAGAGTAAAGCTCCCTCTACACTGTCCCCATCAAACACTCCCAGGACAGGTACAGCACGGGGTTAGATACAGAGTAAAGCTCCCTCTACACTGTCCTCATCAAACACAGTAGGAAGTCTAACAACATTAGGTTAAAATCCAACAGGTTTATTTGGTAGCAAACGCCACTAGCTTTCGGAGCGTGCTTCTCCTTCGTCAGGTGGAGTGGGAGATCTGCTCATAAACAGGGTTTACAGAGACACAAAATCAATTTACAGAATAATGATTGGAATGCAATTCTTTACAGCTAATTAAGTCTTAAAGGTACAGACAATGTGAGTGGCAGAGTCGCTGAGCAGAAACTGATAGCCGGGTTCCGCACACATGAGGACGGCCTCAACCGGGATCTTGGGTTCATGTCACACTATCTGTTACCCCCACAACTTGCCTGGACTTGCAAAATCTCACTGGCTGTCCTGTCTGGAGACAATACACATCTCTTTAACCTGTGCTTAATTCTCTCTCCACTCACATGGTGTGTACCTTTAAAACTTGATTAGCTGTGAAGAATCGCATTCCAATCATTATTCTGTAAATTGAGTTTGTGTCTCTGTATGCCCTGTTTATGAGCAGATCTCCCACTACACCTGACGAAGGAGCAGCGCTCCAAAAGCTAGTGGCGTTTGCTACCAGGTAAACCTGTTGGACTTTAACCTGGTGTTGTAAGACTTCTTACTGTGTTTACCCCAGTCCAATGCCGGCATCTCCACATCATGACTCCCTTCAAATACTCCCAAGACAGGGACAGCATGGGGTTAGATACAGAGTAAAGCTCCCTCCACACTGTCCCCATCAAACACTCCCAGGACAGGTACAGCACGGGGTTAGATACAGAGTAAAGCTCCCTCTACACTGTCCCCATCAAACACTCCCAGGACGGGTACAGCACAGGGTTAGATACAGAGTAAAGCTCCCTCTACACTGTCCCAATCAAACACTCCCAGTAAAGGTACAGCACGGGGTTACATACAGAGTAAAGCTCCCTCTACACTGTCCCCATCAAACACTCCCAGGACAGGTACAGCACGGGTTTAGATACAGAGTAAAGTTCCCTCTACACTGTCCCCATCAAACACTCCCAGGACAGGTACAGCACGGGTTTAGATACAGACTAAAGTTCCCTTTACACTGTCCCCATCAAACACTCCCAGCAAAGGTCCAGCATGGGGTTAAATACAGAGTAAAGCTCCCTCTACACTGTCCCCATCAAACACTCCCAGGACAGGTACAGCATGGGGTTAGATACAGAGTAAAGCTCCCTCTACACTATACCCATCAAACACTCCCAGGACAGGTACAGCATGGGGTTAGATACAGAGTAAAGCTCCCTCTACACTGTCCCCATCAAACACTCCCAGGACAGGGACAGCACGGGATTAGATACAGAGTAAAGCTCCCTCTCCACTGTCCCAATCAAACACTCCCAGGACAGGGACAGCATGGGGTTAGATACAGAGTAAAGCTCCCTCTACACTGTCCCAATCAAACACTTCCAGGACAGGGACAGCATGGGGTTAGATACAGAGTAAAGCTCCCTCTACACTGTCCCAATCAAACACTCCCAGGACAGGTACAGCACGGGGTTAGATACAGAGCAAAGCTGCCTCTACACAGTCCCCCATCAAACACTCCCAGGACAGGTACAGCACGGTGTTAGATACAGAGCAAAGATCCCTCTCCACTGTCCCCATCAAACACTCCCAGGACAGGTACAGCATGGGGTTAGATACAGAGTAAAGCTCCCTCTACACTGTCCCCATCAAACACTCCCAGGACAGGTACAGCATGGGGTTAGATACAGAGTAAAGCTCCCTCTGCACTGTACCCATCAAACACTCTCAGGACAGGTACAGCACGGGGTTAGATACAGAGTAAAGCTCCCTCTACACTGTCCCCATCAAACAAAATTTGAGGGGACAAAATTCGCACCTCAATATGCCAACATCTTCATGCACAGGTTCGAACAAGACTTCTTCACCGCACAGGACCTTCAACCGATGCTATACACTAGATACATCGATGACATTTTCTTCCTTTGGACTCATGGTGAGCAATCACTGAAACAACTATATGATGACATCAACGAGTTCCATCCCACCATCAGACTCACCATGGACTACTCTCCGGAATCGGTTGCATTCTTGGACACACGCATCTCCATTAAGGACGGTCACCTCAGCACCTCACTGTACCGCAAGCCCACGGATAACGTCACGATGCTCCACTTCTCCAGCTTCCACCCTAAACACGTAAAAGAAGCCATCCCCTACGGACACGCCCTCTGTATACACAGGATCTGCTCGGATGAGGAGGATCGCAACAGACACCTCCAGACACTGAAAGATGCCCTCATAAGAACAGGATATGGCGCTCGACTCATCGATCAACAGTTCCGACGCGCCACAGCGAAAAACCGCACCGACCTCCTCAGAAGACAAACACGGGACACGGTGGACAGAGTACCCTTCGTTGTCCAGTACTTCCCCAGAGCGGAGAAGCTACGACACCTTCTCCGGAGCCTTCAACATGTCATTGATGAAGACGAACATCTCGCCAAGGCCATCCCCACACCCCCACTTCTTGCCTTCAAACAACCACGCAACCTCAAACAGACCATTGTCCGCAGCAAACTACCCAGCCTACAGGAGAACAGTGACCACGACACCACACAACCCTGCCACAGCAACCTCTGCAAGACGTGCCGGATCATCGACATGGATGCCATCATCTCACGTGAGAACACTATCTACCAGGTACACGGTACCTACTCTTGCAACTCGGCCAACGTTGTCTACCTGATACGCTGCAAGAAAGGATGTCCCGAGGCATGGTACATTGGGGAAACCATGCAGACGCTAAGACAACGGATGAATGAACACCGCTCGACAATCACCAGGCAAGACTGTTCTCTTCCTGTTGGGGAGCACTTCAGCAGTCATGGGCATTCAGCCTTGGATCTTCAGGTAAGCGTTCTCCAAGGCGGCCTTCACGACACACGACAGCGCAGAGTCGCTGAGCAGAAACTGATAGCCAAGTTCCGCACACATGAGGACGGCCTAAACCGGGATGTTGGATTTATGTCACATTATCAGTAACCCCCACAGCCTGCCTCCTGGACTTGCAGAATTTCACTAGCTGTTCTGTCTGGAGACAATACACATCTCTTTAACCTGTGTTGAATGCTCCCTCCACCCACATTGTCTGTACATTTAAGACCTGGCTGGCTGTAGAGATTTGCATTCTAATCAGTATTCTGTAATTTGATTTCTGTGTCTGTTTGCACTGTTTGAGAACAGATATCCACTCCATCTGACGAAGGAGCTGTGCTCCGAAAGCTTATGGCATTTGCTACCAAATAAATCTGTTGGACTTTAACCTGGCGTTGTGAGACTTCTTACTGTGCCCATCAAACACTCCCAGCAAAGGTACAGCATGGGGTTAGATACAGAGTAAAGCTCCCTCTACGCTGTCCCCATCAAACACTCCCAGCAAAGGTACAGCACGGGGTTAGATACAGAGTAAAGCCCCCTCTATGCTGTCTCCATCAAACACTCCCAGGACAGGTACAGCACGGGGTTAGATACAGAGTAAAGCTCCCTCTACACTGTCCCCATCAAACACTCCCAGGTCAGGTACAGCACAGGGTTAGATACAGAGTAAAGCTCCCTCTACACTGTCCCCATCAAACACTCCCAGGACAGGTACAGCATGGGGTTAGATACAGAGTAAAGCTCCCTCGACACTGTCCCCATCAAACACTCCCAGGACAGGTACAGCACGGGGTTAGATACAGAGTAAAGCTCCCTCTACACTGTCCCCATCAAACACTCCCAGGACAGGTACAGCACGGGGTTAGATACAGAGTAAAGCTCCCTCGACACTATACCCATCAAACACTCCCAGGACAGGTACAGCATGGGGTTAGATACAGAGTAAAGCTCCCTCGACACTATACCCATCAAACACTCCCAGGACAGGTACAGCACGGGGTTAGATACAGAGTTTCTGTGATTCAATAATTTGGTGAAATTTCCATTCTTGCCAGTGGGTAGGATGCTGGGGGCGCGGGGGCCACTATATCTGGTGTGATGGAAAAAGTCTGTTTCCCACCGGCGAGAAACCAATTTGGAATTTTCTTCTCCGGATTTTGATGGTGGTTTAAAGGTGAGTCGAGTTTCAGACTGATCAACGCCAGGAACCCCACGGTATGTATGTGTGCATGTATGCAAGTATGTATCTATGTGTGCATGTATGTACGTGTGTATGTTTGCAAGTATGTATGCATGTGTGCATGTACGTACATGTGCATGTATGCAAGTATGTATGTATGTGTGCATGTACGTACATGTGCATGTATGCAAGTATGTATGTATTTGTGCATGTACGTACATGTGCATGTATGCAAGTATGTATCTATGTGTGCATGTATGTACGTGTGTATGTTTGCAAGTATGTATGTATGTGTGCATGTACGTACATGTGCATGTATGCAAGTATGTATGTATGTGTGCATGTATGTACATGTGCATGTATGCAAGTATGTATGCATGTGTGCATGTATGCATTTATGTGTGCATGTATGTATGTGTGCATGTATGTATGTGTGCATGTATGCATTTATGCATGTATGTGTGCATGTATGTGTGCATGTATGTATGTGTGCATGTATGTATGCATGTATGTATGTGTGTGTGCATGTATATGTGCATGTATGTGTGCATGAATGCATGCATATCTATATGTATATATGGATACATGTATGTATGTATGTATGCGTGCATATGTATGTATGTATGTGTGCACATATGTATGTATGTATGCAGGTCATACTGCAGCTGAACAGAACCTTAGTTAGGCCTCATTTAGAATATAGTGTTCAATTCTGGTTGCCACCTACCAGAAGGATGTGGATGCTTTGGAGAGGGTACAGAAGAGGTTTACCAGGATGTTGCCCGGGGTCTAGAGGGTATTAGCTATGAGGAGAGGTTGGATAAACTCGGTTTGATCTCACTGGAGCGACGGAGGTTGAGGGGCGACCTGACAGAGGTTTACAAGATTATGAGTGGCATGGACAGGGTGGGTAGTCAGATGCTCTTTCCTAGGGTAGAAAAGTCAAGTACTCGGGGACATAGGTTTAAGGTGCGTGGGGAAAAGTTTAGAGGAGATGTGCGAGGCAACGTTTTTACACACAGGGCTGTGAATGTCTGGAACGCGCTGCCCGGGGAGGTGGCGGGAGTGGGTACGATAGCGGCATTTAAGGGACAACTAGACAAATACATGAATAGGATGGGAATGGAAGGATACGGACTCCGTAAGTGCAGACGGTTTTAGTTTAGTTAGGGCATCATGATGGGCGCAGGCTTGGAGGGCCGAAGGGCCTGTCCCTGTGCTGTTCTGTTCTGTGTTCTTTGCCTGGAAGTGGAACATCTCTGGTGAACTCCGGATCAGCGACCTCGGGGTCAGTGGATTTTTACTCTCTTTGCAAACTGGTGTTGTAAGATTTCAGTTGCCTGCATCACAAGCAGTGCCAGGGCTGGGTATTGGAGGCAATGCCAGTGATGGTGGCGGGATGGAGGGGGGGGTTGGTGCTAAATTCTCCCTCAGTGTTACCCGAACCGGCGCCGGAGTGTGGCGACTAGGGGATTTTCACAGTAACTTCATTGCGGTGTTAACTGAGACTGCAATTGGCTGTTGAAGACCCAATAAACCACAGAGAGGCCCCTTCAGTCAGCTCAGTCTGTGGCCACAAATCTAAAACTGAAAATGTCTTTTCTGAATCAAAGTACACGTCATTTCCAATGAAACGTGAGAGTAAGACAGATCACTGACAGGCCAATTACAGGCAGACAGATTACCAAAAGGCCCATTCCACAGATTAGGAGCAGTGTGGGGAACTGTCAATGATTCTGAGAGCATTCGTTGAGAAGGTTCTTAAAAATGACACAGACAATCCTTGCTAAAAACTGAAAATTACACACACCGATTCTCACTGGGGTACGGGTCCCACACACACTGACTCTCACTGGGGTACGGGTTCCACAGACACTGACTCTCACTGGGGTACGGGTCCCACACACACTGACTCTCACTGGGGTACAGGTTCCACACACACTGACTCTCACTGGGGTACGGGTCCCACACACGCTGACTCTCACTCGTGTATGGGTTCCACACACACTGACTCTCACTGGGGTACGGGTTCCACACACACTGACTCTCACTGGGGTACGGGTTCCACACACACTGACTCTCACTGGGGTACAGGTTCCACACACACTGACTCTCACTGGGGTACGGGTTCCACACATACTGACTCTCACTGGGGTACGGGTTCCACACACACTGACTCTCACTGGGGTACGGGTCCCACACACACTGACTCTCACTGGGTTATGGGTTCCACACACACTGACTCTCACTGGGGTATGTGTTCCTCACACACTGACTCTCACTGGGGTACGGGTTCCACACACACTGACTCTCACTGGGGTACGGGTTCCACAGACACTGACTCTCACTGGGGTACGGGTCCCACACACGCTGACTCTCACTCGTGTATGGGTTCCACACACACTGACTCTCACTGGGGTACGGGTTCCACACACACTGACTCTCACTGGGGTACAGGTCCCACACACACTGACTCTCACTCGTGTATGGGTTCCACACACACTGACTCTCACTGGGGTACGTGTTCCACACACACTGACTCTCCCTGGTGTACGGGTTCCACACAACTGACTCTCACTGGGGTACGGGTTCCACACACACTGACTCTCACTGGGGTACGGGTTCCACACACACTGACTCTCACTGGGGTACGGGTTCCACACACACACACTGACTCTCACTGGGGTACGGGTTCCACACACACTGACTCTCACTGGGGTACGGGTCCCACACACACTGACTCTCACTGGATTACGGGTTCCACACACACTGACTCTCACTGGGGTACGGGTTCCACACACACTGACTCTCACTGGGGTACGGGTTCCACACACACTGACTCTCGCTGGGGTACGGGTTCCACACACACTGACTCTCACTGGGGTACGGGTTCCACACACACCGACTCTCACTGGGGCACGGGTTCCACACACACTGACTCTCACTGGGGTACGGGTTCCACACACACTGACTCTCACTGGGGTATGGGCCCCACACACACTGACTCTCACTGGGGTACGGGTTCCACACACACTGACTCTCACTGGGGTACGGGTCCCATACATACTGACTCTCACTGGGGTATCGGTTCCACACACACTGACTCTCACTGGGGTACGGGTTCCACACACACTGACTCTCACTGGGGTATGGGTTCCACACACACTGACTCTCACTGGGGTACGGGTTCCACACACACCGACTCTCACTGGGGTACGGCTTCCACACACACTGACTCTCACTGGGGTACGGGTTCCACACACACTGACTCTCACTGGGGTACGGGTTCCACACACACACACTGACTCTCACTGGGGTACGGGTTCCACACACACTGACTCTCACTGGGGTACGGGTTCCACACACACACACTGACTCTCACTGGGGTACGGGTCCCACACACACTGACTCTCACTGGAGTACGGGTCCCACACACACTGACTCTCACTGGGGTACGGCTTCCACACACACTGACTCTCACTGGGGTACGGCTTCCACACACTGACTCTTTGATTTGATTTTGATTTGATTTATTATTGTCACATGTATTGGGATACAGTGAAAAGTATTGTTTCTTGCGCGCTATACAGACATAGCATACCGTGCATAGAGAAGGAAACGAGAGAGTGCAGAATGTAGTGTTACAGTCATAGCTAGTGTGCAGAGAAAGATCAAATTAGTGCAAGGTAGGTTCATTCAAAAGTCTGATGGCAGCAGGGAAGAAGCTGTTCTTGAGTCGGTTGGTACATGACCTCAGACCTTTGTATCTTTTTCTCGACAGAAGAAGGTGGAAGAGAGAATGTCCGGGATGCTTGAGGTCCTTAATTATGCTGGCTGCTTTGCCGAGGCAACGGGAAGTGTAGACAGAGTCAATGGATGGGAGGCTGGTTTGTGAAATGCAACCTTTTGTAGTTCCTTGCGGTCTTGGGCAGAGCAGGAGCCATACCAAGCTGTGATACAACCAGAAAGAATGCTTTCTATGGTGCATCTGTAAAAGTTGGTGAGAGTTGTAGCTGACATGCCAAATTTCCTTAGTCTTCTGAGAAAGTAGAGGCGTTGGTGGGCTTTCTTAACTATAGTGTCGGCATGGGGGGACCAGGACATGTTGTTGGTGATCTGGACACCTAAAAACTTGAAGCTCTCGACCTTTTCTACTTCGTCCCCGTTGATGTAGACAGGGACATGTTCTCCTTTACGCTTCCTGAAGTCAATGACAATCTCCTTTGTTTTGTTGACATTGAGGGAGAGATTATTTTTGCCGCACCCGTTCACCAGATTCTCTATCTCATTCCTGTACTCTGTCTCGTCATTGTTTGAGATCCGACCCACTACAGTGGTGTCGTCAGCAAACTTGAAAATCGAATTGGAGGGGAATTTGGCCACACAGTCACAGGTGTATAAGTATAGTAGGGGGCTGAGAACACAGCCCTGTGGGACACCTGTGTTGAGGATGATCGTGGAGGAGTGTTGTTACCTATCCTTACTGATTGTGGTCTGTGGGTTAGGAAGTTCAGGATCCAGTCACAGAGGGAGATGCCGAGGCCCAGGCCACAGAGATTGGAGATGGGATTCGTAGGAATAATGGTGTTGAAGCCTGAGCTGTAGTCAACAAATAGGAGTCTCACTGGGGTACCGGTTCCACACACACTGGCTCTCACTGGGGTACGGGTTCCACACACACTGACTCTCACTGGGGTACCGGTTCCACACACACTGACTCTCACTGGGGTACCGGTTCCACACACACTGACTCTCACTGGGGTACGGGTTCCACACACACTGACTCTCACTGGGGTACGGGTTCCACACACACTGACTCTCACTGGGGTACCGGTTCCACACTGACTCTCACTGGGGTACGGGTTCCACACACACTGACCCTCACTGGGGTATGGGTTCCACAGACACTGACTCTCACTGGGGTATGGGTTCCACACACACTGACTCTCACTGGGGTACGGGTTCCACACACACTGACTCTCACTGGGGTACGGGTTCCACACACACTGGCTCTGACTCGGGTACGGGTCCCACACACACTGACTCTCACTGGGGTATGAGTCCCACACACACTGACTCTCACTGGGGTACAGGTTCCACACACACTGACTCTCACTGGGGTACGGGTTCCACACACACTGACGCTCACTGGGGTACGGGTTCCACACACACTGACTCTCACTGGGGTACGGGTTCCACACACACTGACTCTCACTGGGGTACGGGTTCCACACACACTGACGCTCACTGGGGTACGGGTTCCACACACACAGATTCTTACTGGGGTACGGGTCCCACACACACTGACGCTCACTGGGGTACGGGTTCCACACACACTGATTCTCACTGGGGTACGGGTTCCACACACACTGACTCTCACTGGGGTACGGGTCCCACACACACTGACTCTCACTGGGGTATGGGTTCCACACACACTGACTCTCACTGGGGTACGGGTCCCACACACACTGACTCTCACTAGGGTAGGGGTCCCACACACACTGACTCTCACTGGGGTACGGGTTCCACACACACTGACGCTCACTGGGGTATGGGTTCCACACACACTGACTCTCACTGGGGTACGGGTTCCACACACACTGACTCTCACTGGGGTACGGGTTCCACACACACTGACTCTCACTAGGGTAGGGGTCCCACACACACTGACTCTCACTGGGGTACGGGTTCCACACACACTGACGCTCACTGGGGTATGGGTTCCACACACACTGACTCTCACTGGGGTACGGGTTCCACACACACTGACTCTCACTGGGGTACGGGTTCCACACACACTGACTCTCACTGGGGTACGGGTTCCACACACACTGACTCTCACTAGGGTAGGGGTCCCACACACACTGACTCTCACTGGGGTACGGGTTCCACACACACTGACGCTCACTGGGGTATGGGTTCCACACACACTGACTCTCACTGGGGTACGGGTTCCACACACACTGACTCTCACTGGGGTACGGGTTCCACACACACTGACTCTCACAGGGGTACGGGTTCCACACACACTGACTCTCACTGGGGTACTGTTTCCACACACACTGACTCTCACTGGGGTACGGGTTCCACACACACTGACTCTCACTAGGGTACGGGTTCCACACACACTGACGCTCACTGGGGTATGGGTTCCACACACACTGACTCTCACTGGGGTACGGGTTCCACACACACTGACTCTCACTGGGGTACGGGTTCCACACACACTGACTCTCACTGGGGTACAGGTCCCACACACACTGACGCTCACTGGGGTATGGGTCCCACACACACTGACTCTCACTGGGGTACGGGTCCCACACACACTGACGCAGTTCTGTTAGCAGGAGTACAGTTACAGTGAGACGGCAGCTCTTTAATCTACAGAAACAAAATCCTGCAGGTGCTGCAAATCCGAAATAAGAACAGAAAGTGCCAGAAATGTTCAGCCAGTCGAACAGCCGCTGTGAAGAAAGCAAGTCGATGTTTGAAATCGATGTTGTTCCTTGCGCGGAACAGCTAAGATCCTGCTTTGAAAAGGAAAATGAAAAGTAGGGTGTGTAGACCTGGCCATCAGGGGCTATTCAAAACTCGGGAAAGGTGAATCACTGGAGATTCCACCTGATTCCTGAACGTACCATAATAACACAGAGGACACTCATTCCCAGAAGTGATGGGAGTGTGTCACCCGACTATTGAGAGTGCTCCCATGACTGGACTGAGATTACATAAGGAGCAATGTTGCTGAATGTTTCTGGTAATTTTATGGACCTGATGGTGTTTTGACTCATTCACTGAAAACAGACCTAACTTGTTGGGTGATGAGTCACTATTTGTCACCTGCCTCCACACCTGACTGGGCACCAGATGGAAATCTCCTCTATTGCTGATTTGTGGGTCATTATCACGTCATCCTCTGCCTGCCCTCTTTCCAAACGCTTCTGGAAAAACTCCTGCCCGACCGGCCCCACCTGTTGCCCGCTGTCCTCAGTGGGCCCTGGGAGTTGGCACAGATAAGCAGCAGGGGTTAACCTGCTCCTGCCATTGTCTTCCCAGTTGTCCGGCCGTGTTCCCGCCTTCGCCTGAGCCCGCCCCGCGGTAAGAACAAAGTTACCGCCAGTTCCAATCGAGTTTCCAACGGCCTCACAAAGATGGCACCCGTAGGTGGCTCCGCCCACAAAGGACTAGCCACGCCTCCCCAAATCGAATCAACTGCGAATTAATACCAACTGCGTCCTTTCACCTGTCAAAGAGGCTCGAAAACGGGGCCATACTGGACAGTTTCGCAAAATAGCATGGCGGAACAGTGGTTAGCACCGCTGCCTCACAGCGGCAGGGACCTGGGTTCGATTCTGGCCTCGGGTCACTGTCTGTGTGGAGTTTGCACGTTCTCCCCGTGTTTGCATGGGTTTCCTCCGGGTGCTCCGGTTTTCTCCCATAGTCTGAAGCTGTACAGGCTAGGTAGATTGGCCATGCTAAATTGCCCCTTAGTGTCCAAAAGATGTGTAGGTTAGGTAGATTGGCCATGCTAAATTGCCCCTTCGTGTCCAAAAGATGTGTAGGTTAGGTGGATTGGCCATGCTAAATTGCCCCTTAGTGTCCAAAGATGTGCAGGTTAGGGGGATTGGCCATGCTAAATTGTCCCTTAGTGTCCAAAGATGTGCAGGTTAGGGGGATTGGCCATGCTAAATTGCCACTTCGTGTCCAAAAGATGTGTAGGTTAGGTGGATTGGCCATGCTAAATTGTCCCTTAGTGTCCAAAGATGTGCAGGTTAGGGGGATTGGCTATGCTAAATTGCCCCTTAGTGTCCAAAGATGTGCAGGTTTGAGGGATTGACCATGCTAAATTACCCCTTAGTGTCAGGGGGATTCACAGGGTAAATATGTGAGGTTATGGGGATAGGAGCTGGGTGGGATTGTTGTCAGTGCAGGCTCGATGGGCCTTTTTCAGCACTGTCGGGACTCTGTGAACACAACAGAAGCTCAATTTGCCAGGTATCTGACAAGTGTGCTGCAATGTAACTGGTTCAGCATAGAATCCCGACAGTGCAGAAGGAGGCCATTCTGCCCATTAAGTTTGCATTGACTCTCTTTCCGAATCTCCCCTCCCCCGGCACGATCCCCTAACCCCGCGTGTTTACCATGGCTAATCCAAGCGTAGTTTTTATGAGGTCAATCTCGGTTGTTTGGCGTTGGGAGTGGACCAGACACGCTGATTGGATCCAGACCTTCAGCCCTGTGCAGTACTGAGGGATTGCTGCACTGTCGAAGGTACCGTCTGTCGGATGAGACATTAAACCGAGGCTTTGTCTGCCTGCTCTGGCAGCTCCCATGGGCACTATTTTAAAGATCAGAGGGCGAATTCTCCCCGGGATCCTGGCGATATTTACAAGTCCACCAACACCTACAAAAGACGGATGAACTGGGTCATCACATTGCTGCTTCTGGGATCTTGCTGTGCGCACATTGGCTGCTGCATTTCCTACACTGCGACAGTTCCCACACTTCAAAAGGTATCACTGGTTGCAAAGCGCTAACGGAAGGCGCTATATAAACCCCAAGTCTTTTCTTCAAATCAAAATGCTTATTCTTTGCCACAAATCATTTTTCAGTTCCGCTAATTAAACTACAACAGGTTACCTGCTTCCATATCAAGGAATCAGGCGGCACAATGGGTTAGCACTGCTGCCTCACAGCGCCAGGGACCCGGGTTCGATTCCCGGTTTGGGTCACTGTCTGTGCTGAGTCTGCGCGTTCTCCCCATGTCTGCGTGGGTTTCCTCAGGGTGCTCCAGTTTCCACCCACAGTCCGAAAGACGTGCTGGTTAGGGTGCATTGGCCGTGCTAAATTCTCCCTCGGTGTACCCGAACAGGCGCCGGAGTGTGGCAACTAGGGGATTTTCACAGTAACTTCATTGCAGCGTTAATGTAAGCTGACTTGTGACACTAATAAATAAACTTTAAGATAAACAATTGTGTCCTATACAAAAAAATCCCCGAACACTCACGCTGGTATACGGAAGCTTTCTAAATTTGTGAATATGCAACTGAGCCTGAGGCAATATTTGAACTGAGAGTTCAGTTTGGAAATTGAGTCAGGTTTAGAAGGTGAATTCCTCTCTCGCCTGGGACTGTCTCCTGCAGCCAGAACAGAAACTGCACCATCCGCTGGGGGCTAGATGATATAGCGGTAATGTTACCGGACGCGTAACCTCAGACCAAAGCTCTGGAGATGTGGGCTCGGATCTCACCACAGCACCTGGCGAAATTAAAATTCAGCGAATAAAAATTTAGAACTGAAAGTTAGTCACGTCCCCCACTCGACCATCACCGCCACGCCAGGGGAACAACCCTGGTTCAATGAAGGGTGCAGGAGGGCATGCCAGGAGAAGCAGCAGGCATACATAAGAATGAGGTGTCAACCTGGTGAAGCTGCAACCCAGGACTAACTTCAAAACAGCAGCAGGTGACAGGCTGAGCTAAGCAATCCCGCAACCAAAACAGCACAAGGCAGCTCCACAAAAGCACTGGATAAAAGGTTTTCCAGCATTTTCTGCTTTAGAAAGCTCTACCATCCAGCCACATCCAGTCGAGAATGGTGGTGGACAATTAAACAACTCACAAGAGGAAGAGGCTCCACAAATATCCCCATCCTCAATGATGGAGGAATCCCTGCAGTGCAGAAGGTGGCCATTCGGCCCATTGAGTCTGCACCGAACACAATCCCACCCAGGCCCTATCCCCATAACCACATAACCCTAGCTAGTCCCCCTGGCACTAAGGGGCAACTTAGCGTGGCCAATCCACCTAACCAACACCTTTTTCAACCCACAGCAATGTGGTTGACCTTATTGCCCCCCAGGAATGGGCAATAATTGCTGGCCAGCCAGCGACGCCCACATCCTGTGAATAAAAAAGATTCCAGCAATAGTACTGAAGATTTCTGCTTCAGAACTTGCCGCCCCGCTAGCCAAGTACAGTTACAACACTGGCATCTACCTGACAATGTGGAGAATTGCCCAGGTGTGTCCTGTACACAAGAAACAGGACAAATCCAACCCGGCCAAATACCGCCCAATCAGTCTTCCCAGCAGAAGGCTATGGAAAGTGTTATCACCAGTTCAATCAAGCAGCACTTACACAGCAATAAACTTTGATATAACGGGATGATTAAGTTTATTTATTAGTGTTAGAAGTAGGCTTATATTAACACTGCAATGAAGTTACTGTGAAAATCCCCTAGTCGCCACACTGCAGCGCCTGTTCGGGTACACTGAGGGAGAATTTAGCACGGCCAATGCACCCTAACCAGCACGTCTTTCAAACTGTGGGAGGAAACTGGAGCACCCGAAGGAAACCCACGCAGACACGGGGAGAATGTGCAGACTGTGCACAGGCAGTGACCCAAGCCGGGAATCGAACCCTGTCCCTGGCGCTGCGAGGCAGCAGTGCCAACCCACTGTGCCACCCGTGGATGTGTGTGAGTGAGTGGGTAAAGTGTCCGCACAAGATGTATCTGTGTGTGGATCGATTACAGTGCAGGTAGGTTGCCCTTGGCAAGCCCTCACTCTCTCGGCCGTGCATATCCATTGCTGGTAGCTTGACGACTGGCGATGTGGTGGGTTGCAGTGGATGTCTGCACTGATTACCCCACAGCAGTGCACACAGCTGCACTGAGGTGGCAGCACGGGAATACCATTCCCTCTGCCACACCCAGCAAGGCAGTTATCTTTGGCATTGTATAAGAGTGGCTGAAGAAAGGCGTTACCCCTCACATGGGGACACCAGCCTGCATGTTGTCCTCACCCTGAACTGATACAGTTGTCGGGGTGTGACTGTCCCCCACCCTTCCCCCCCCACCCTAACCCCTCTCCCCACCCCCGCACCCACCCCGAGCACAAGCAGCTACTGGAGCCTCGGGTGAAAGCTGAGTGAATGATGAAGAGCGGGTGCATTTACCCATCCAGTTATGGAGTTAAAAGGAGACGTTACCCAGTATAAAAGTTGGCAAGTTATGTTACAGTTGTATAAAACGTTGGAGAGGCCACATTTGGAATACTGCGTCCAATTCTGGTCACCACACTGCCAGCAGGACGTGGAGTCTTTGGAGAGGGTACAGAAAAGGTTGACCAGGATGTTGCCTGGTATGGAGGGTATTAGCTATGAGGAGAGATTGAAGAAACTGGGATTGTTCTCCCTGGAAAGACGGAGGTTGAGGGGCGACCTGATAGGAGTTTGTGAAATTATGAGGGGTGTGGATAGGGTGAACAGTTGGAAGCTTTTTCCCAGGTCAGAAATGACAATACAAGGGGGCACGAGTTGAAGGTAAGGGGGGGAAAGGTTCAGTGGAGATGTGGGGGGGAAGTTTTTTACACAGAGCGTGGTGGGGGCCTGGAATGAACTGCCAAGTGAGGCAGTTACATTAGTGACATTTGAATCATAGAAACCCTACAGCACAGAAAGAGGCCATTCGGCCCATCGAGTCTGCACCGACCACAATCCCACCCAGGCCCTACCCCCATATCCCTACATATTTTACCCACTAATCCCTCTAACCTACTCACCTCAGGACACTAAGGGGCAATTTTAGCATGGCCAATCAACCTAACCCGCACATCTTTGGACTGTGGGAGGAAACCGGAGCACCCGGAGGAAACCCACGCAGACACGGGGTGAATGTGCAAACTCCACACAGACAGTGACCCGAGCCGGGAATCGAACGCAGGTCCCTGGAGCTGTGAAGCAGCAGTGCTAACCCACTGTGCTACCGTGCCGCCCTGAAGACTTAAGACTTATCTGGACAGGCACATGAATAGGCAGGGTATAGAGGGATACAGGTGGTTGGTCTGGGTAGGACAATGTGATCGACGCAGGCTTGGTGGGCCGAAGGGCCTGTTCCTGTGCTGCACTGTTCTTTGGTCCTCGTTTAGTGGTTACCGAACAGAAATACCTGGCACTCATTTCCAAATGAACACTTCATCTGTTTTTTTTTTAACTAACAGGGAGCTTTAACTAAACTAGTAAATAAAATAAGATTCTAATGGAACACTGTTCAAATAAATACAAATACTTATTCATTAACCAAAAAAATATAAGAATAGAATTCCGTCGCTCTCAAAAATACAGCCAGGTTTGTGGCTATTGGAATCGTTTGGAATTCCTCTGTTGATTCCTTTGCCTGTAAGTTGCCGCAAATCAGCTTCCTGGAGAATAAGAGCGGCGACATAAGAACATAAGAAATAGGAGCAGGAGTACGGCCATCTAGCCCCTCGAGCCTGCCCCGCCATTCAATAAGATCATGGCTGATCTGAAGTGGATCAGTTCCACTTACCCGCCTGATCCCTATAACCCCTAATTCCCTTACCGATCAGGAATCCATCTATCCGTGATTTAAACATATTCAACGAGGTAGCCTCCACCACTTCAGTGGGCAGAGAATTCCAGAGATTCACCACCCTCTGAGAGAAGAAGTTCCTCCTCAACTCTGTGGGCGGCACGGTAGCACAGTGGTTAGCACTGCTGCTTCACAGCTCCAGGGTCCCGGGTTCGATTCCTGGCTCGGGTCACTGTCTGTGTGGAGTTTGCACATTCTCCTTGTGTCTGCGTGGGTTTCCTCCGGGTGCTCCAGTTTCCTCCCACAGTCCAAAGATGTGCGGGTTAGATTGATTGGCCAGGTTAAAAATTGCCCCTTAGAGTCCTGAGATGCGTAGGCTAGAGGGATTAGCAAGTAAATATGTGGGGGTAGGGCCTGGGTGGGATTGTGGTCGGTGCAGACTCGATGGGCCGAATGGCCTCCTTCCGCACTGTAGGGTTTCTATGATTTCTGTCCTAAACTGACCCCCCTTTATTTTGAGGCTGTGCCCTCTAGTTCTAGTTTCCTTTCTAAGTGGAAAGAATCTCTCCATCTCTACCCTATCTAGTCCCTTCATTATCTTATAGGTCTCTATAAGATCCCCCCTCAGCCTTCTAAATTCCAACGAATACAAACCCAATCTGCTCAGTCTCTCCTCATAATCAACACCCCTCATCTCTGGTATCAACCTGGTGAACCTTCTCTGCACTCCCTCCAAAGCCAATATATCCTTCCGCAAATAAGGGGACCAATACTGCACACATTATTCCAGCTGCGGCCTCACCAATGCCCTGTACAGATGCAGCACGACATCTCTGCTTTTATATTCTATCCCCCTTGCGATATAGGCCAACATCCCATTTGCCTTCTTGATCACCTGTTGCACCTGCAGACTGGGTTTTTGCGTCTCATGCACAAGGACCCCCAGGTCCCTCTGCACGGCAGCATGTTGTAATTTCTTTCCATTTAGATAATAATCCAATTTGCTATTATTTCTTCCAAAGTGAATAACCTCGCATTTGTTAACATTATACTCCATCTGCCAGATCCTCGCCCACTCACTCAGCCTGTCCAAATCTCTCTGCAGACCTTCTACGCCCTCCACACGATTCACTTTTCCATTTATCTTTGTGTCGTCTGCAAACTTTGTTACCCTACACTCAGTCCCCTCCTCCAGATCGTCTATATAAATGGTAAATAGTTGAGGCCCCAGTACCGATCCCTGCGGCACGCCACTAGTTACCATCCGCCAACCAGAAAAGCACCCATTTATTCCGACTCTCTGCTTCCTGTCGGATAGCCAATCCCCAATCCACGCTAACACCCTACCCCCAACTCCATGTGACCCAATCTTCGTCAGCAACCTTTTGTGAGGCACCTTATCAAACGCCTTTTGGAAATCCAAAAACACCGCATCCACCGGTTCTCCTCCGTCAACCGCACTAGTCACATCTTCATAAAAATCCAACAAGTTTGTCAAGCACGACTTTCCCCTCATGAATCCATGCTGCGTCTGCTTAATTGAACCATTCTTATCCAGATGGCCTGCTATTTCTTCTTTAATGATGGATTCCAGCATTTTCCCAACTACAGACGTTAAGCTAACCGGCCTGTAGTTACCTGCCTTTTGTCTATTCCCTTTTTTAAACAGCGGCGTAACATTAGCCGTTTTCCATTGGGAAAGGGGGAGTTTGCAGCCGGGGCCGGATTGCAGGAGCTTTCCCCGGGCGTGAGCTTTGGGGTCGGTGATGGTGTGAGGCTCGGGGCTTAATGTGCACCTAACGGTGTGATTTGAGGCTGTGTCCGGTGTGAGGGATGCCAGGGGCGACCTGGGGTGTCAGTTGTGGGAGCATCCGAGCGGCGGCCATTGGGAAAGGGGGGAATTTGTAGCCAGTGGCTGGGTTGCAGGTTTCTTCCCCGGGCGTGAGGTTTCAGGTTAGTGGCAGTGATGGTGCTGGGGGGGGGTGGGGGGGCTCGATTTGCAGTCACTGGTCGGTTGGCCTTGGTCCGAGCCGCCGGCATTAGGGTCAGGGCTGCAGTGACCGGCTGGCCGGGCGAGGTCCTGGTGTGGAAACGGAAAAGGTCAAATAAAATTAAAGGCTTAAGCGCAATACCGCCGATGGTCACTAGAAGGCGGAGGAGCGCCACACGCCGCAGTGAAACCGAACTGGACTTAACTGTGGCCTGGACGGCCGGACGGTCAACGTTTGTGAGAGCCTCCGAGCGGCGACCGTGGATTCCCCAATTGGGGGAATTTGCAGCCAGTGGCCGGATTCCAGGGGCAGCCCAGCCACCGGCTGCAAAATCCCCCAATTCCCCACGGTCACCGCCCGGAGGCGCTCACACTGACCCCAGGCCGCCTAATGGCACCCCTCAGACTGGACACGGCTTCAAATGGCACCGTTCGGCGCGCCCTAGCCTAACACCATCACCGACACTAATCTGAAAGCTCATTCCCCCCCCCCGCTATTCCCCACGGTCGCCGCTCGGAGGCTCTCACAAACGTTGACCGTCCGGCCGTCCAGGCCACAGTTAAGTCCAGTTCGGTTTCACTGCGGCGTGTGGCGCTCCTCCGCCTTCTAGTGTCCATCGGCGGTATTGCGCCTAAGTGTTTAATTTTATTTGACCTTTTCCGTTTCCACACCAGGACCTCGCCCGGCCAGCCGGTCACTGCAGCCCTGACCCCAATGCCGGCGGCTCGGACCAAGGCCAACCAACCAGTGGCTGCAAATCGAGCCCCCCCACCCCCCCCCAGCACCATCACTGCCACTAACCTGAAACCTCACGCCCGGGGAAGAAACCTGCAACCCGGGCACCGGCTACAAATTCCCCCCTTGCCTAATGGTCGCCACTCGGAAGCTCCCACAACTGACACCCCAGGTCGCCCCTGGCACCCCTCGCACCGGACACGGCCTCAAATCACACCGTTAGGTGCACATTAAGCCCCGAGCCTCACACCATCACTGACCCTAAAGCTCACGCCCGGGGAAGAGTGTCTTCCCTGGGTGAGAGCTTTCAGTTTTGTGTCGGTGATGGAGTTCGGCTACGGGTTCGATTTGCAGCCGGTGGCTTTCCCTGATCTGAAAGCTCACACCTGGGGGAGATGCCTGGATCCCGTCTACCGGCTGCAAATCGAGCCTGCCCCCCTAACGCCATCACCGACCCTAATCTGAAAGCTCACGCCCAGGGAAGTCATCCCACCCGGTTCACACGGAGAATCCCAGTGTGGGCACTGGGTCATCCTGTCTCCAAACACATCCCACCCGGTTCACACGGAGAATCCCAGGATGGAGAACTGGGTCACCCTGTCTCCAAACATGTCCCACCCAGTTCACACTGGGTGGGTCACGTGGACAAGATGAGCACCGAGAGTGCATGAGGGGAGATGGGAGGGAAAGTGGAGAAAGATGTGGGTTCAGGGCTCAGACAAGGGGGAACTTTAGAGACAGCTTGTCCAGCTGGGTTAGTGGAAGTGATGGAACCAGCAGAGACAGCTGATCAGATTGTCTCAGTCGGGGAGGTGGTGGTGTGGTGGTATTGTATCTGGAGTAGGAATCCAGGGCCCCAGGCTTCAGGCTTTGGGAGCCAGATTCAAATCCCACCACAATAGATGGTGAAATTTGAATTCAATAAAAATCTGGAATTAAACATTTAATAATCACCATGAAACCATGGCCGATTTTTGTAAAAAAAACGATCTGGTTCACTAATGTTCCTTAAGGAAGGAAATCTGCCATCCTTACCCGGCCTGGCCTACATGTGACTCCAGTGCCACAGCAATGTGGTTGACTCTCAATTGCCCTCTGAACAAAGGCAACTAGGGATGGGCAGTAAATGCTGGTCCAGCCAGCGACGCCCACATCGCATGAACAAATAAAAAACCAATCTCAGTGACAAAGAAGCTCCATGAACTCCTCAGAATTCTTGTTGGAGGCGAGGATGGAGGAGACAGGGGAGAGAGGGAGAGACATTCAAAAAGAGTTCACTTGTGTTCACTTGTGTTTCAGTTTAAACTGGGTAAAGTATCCCAAAGTAAACTGGGTAAAGTATCCCAGAGACTGCTTTCCCCTTTGAGGGGGAGAGCTGACTGGTGGCGATTTAACCTGAGGGGCACTGCACCTCAGGCCAGGGGCAAGGTTGGGAAGGCGGGGCCTTCACGGATAACCTCAGCCGCAATGGAAATTGAACTTGCGTATTTGCCATTGTTCTGCATCCCTAACCAGCCATCCTGCGTTACGGAGTAGGACGCAGGTTACTCCTGCAAAAGAGACTATTCAGCCACACAGCCCAGGGAGGACGCTGTTATGCACCCATTAAGAACATCAGTGGGCACAAAAGCAGCCACAACACCTACCTCCATCACTGGCAAAGTACCAGCTGAGGCAGGAGCTAATCAACATGCTGGCGATTTTGATTTGGATTGATTTATTATTGTCACATGTGTCAGTAAGAGTGGTGTCTCCTCAAGTTATAGCCACTGGCAACAGGCTGTGACCTGTTCCGGGTGGAAAACACACCTCAGAAATGGATATAAACACGTCCTTCATATTATTTCTTGGTTTGAGAAGAGAATTGGGGCAGGGAAATCATAGACTCTGCACAAATAAACCCCAAAGTGATGTCCCGACAGCAACATTTCAAATTGCATGTTTATGGGTGTGTCTGCAAATCACGTGTGCACGCGTTTGTCTATGTGTGTGTGTCCTTGCAAATCATATGTATGTGTCCGTGTGTGTGTGCCTCATGTGCATACTCATGTGTCTGTGTATGTCTCTGCAATCATGTGTGTGCGCATGCCCCTTGTGTGTCCTTGCAAATCATGTGTGTGCATGTGTGTGTGTCTCTGTAAATCATGTGTGTGCATGTGTCTTTTTGATTTGGTTTATTGTCACATGTATTAGTATACAGTGAAAAGTATTGTTTCTTGCGCGCTACACAGGCAAAGCATACCGTTCATAGAGAAAGAAAGGAGAGGGTTCAGAATGTAGTGTTACAGTCATAGCTAGGGTGTAGAGAAAGATCAACTTAATACAAGACAGGTCCATTCAAAAGTCTGACGGCAGCAGGGAAGAAGCTGTTCTTGAGTCGGTTGGTACTTAACCTCAGACCTTTGTATCTTTTTCTTGACAGAAGAAGGTGGAAGAGAGAATGTCCGGGGTGTGTGGGGTCCTTAATTATGCTGGCTGCTTTTAGAACATAGAACATAGAACAGTACAGCACAGTACAGGCCCTTTGGCCCTCGATGTTGTGCCGAGCTTTGTCCGAAACCAAGATCAAGCTATCCCACTCCCTATCATCCTGGTGTGCTCCATGTGCCTATCCAATAACCTCTTGAAAGTTCCTAAAGTGTCCGACTCCACTATCACAGCAGGCAGTCCATTCCACACCCCAACCACTCTCTGAGTAAAAAACCTACCTCGGACATCCCTCCAATATCTCCCACCATGAACCCTATAGTTATGCCCCCTAGTAACAGCTACATTCACCCGAGGAAATAGTCTCTGAACATCCACTCGATCTATCCCCCTCATCATCTTATAAACCTCTATTAAGTCGCCTCTCAACCTCCTCCGCTCAAAAGAGAAAAGCCCCAGCTCCCTCAACCTTTCCTCATAAGACCTCCCCTCCAAACCAGGCAGCATCCTGGTAAATCTCCTCTGCACTCTTTCCAGCGCTTCCACATCCTTCTTATAGTGAGGTGACCAGAACTGCACACAATATTCCAAATGTGGTCTCACCAAGGTCCTGTACAGTTGCAGCATAACCCCACGGCTCTTAAACTCAAACCCCCTGTTAATAAATGCTAACACACTATAGCATCTCGGCCTTTTGGCTAAGATGCAAATGAGCTCAAGTCTTGGAGGAGGAACCTCCCCCTTCTCCAATCAGCTTGGCTCATGTAGATCGGGCCCAGGACAGGGTGGTTTGGTCACTCGCCCTGTCTTGTCAGCCTGGATCTGAAATGTCTCAACTTGTTGAGACTCTGAATTGGATTTGATTTGATTGAATTGGAAAAGTATTAAAAAAATAAAAAATAAAAAAACTATAGGCCTTTTTCACGGCTCTATCCACTTGAGTGGCAACTTTCAGAGATCTATGGATATGAACCCCAAGATCTCTCTGTTCCTCCACATTCTTCAGAACCCTACCTTTGACCCCGTAATCCGCATTCAAATTTGTCCTACCAAAATGAATCACCTCGCACTTAAGAGGCAGCGGGAATTGTAGACAGTGTCAATGGGTTGGAGCCTGGTTTGCGTGATGGACTGGGCTTCATTCATGACTCTTTGTAGTTTCTTGTGGTCTTGGTCAGAGCAGGAGCCATACCAAGCTGTGATACATCTGAAAAGGATGCTTTCTATGGTTCATCTGTAAAAGTTGGTGAGAGTCGTAACGGACATGCCAAATTTCCTTAGTCTTTTGAGAAAGTAGAGGCGTTGGTGGGCTTTCCTAACTATAGTGTCGGCATGGGGGGACCAGGACAGGTTGTTGGTGATTTGAACACCTAGAAACTTGAAGCTCTCGACCCTTTCTACTTCGTCCCTGTTGATGTAGACAGGGACATGTTCTCCTTTACACTTCCTGAAGTCAATGACAATCTCCTTCGTTTTGTTGACATTGAGGGAGAGATTATTGTTGCCACACCAGTTCACCAGATTCTCTATCTCATTCCCATACTCTGTCTCATCATTGTTTGAGATCCGACCCACTACGGTGGTGTCATCAGCAAACTTGAAAATCAAATTGGAGGGGAATTTCGCCACACAGTCATAGGTGTATAAGGAGTATAGTAGGGGGCTGAGAACACAGCCTTGTGGGTTAGAAAATCTAGGATTCAATCGCAGAGGGAGGAGCCAAGCCCCTGGCCACGGAGTTTGGAGATGAGTTTTGTGGGAATAATAGTGTTGAAGGCTGAGCTGTAGTCAATAAATAGGAGTCTGACATAGGTGTCTTTGTTATCTAGGTGTTCCAGGGTTGAGTGCACGGCCAGGGAAATGGCGGCTGCTGTGGACCTGTTGCAGCGATAGGTGAACTGTAGTGGATCCAGGCAGTCCGGGGGGCTGGAATTGATTCGTGCCATGACTAACCTTTCATGGATGGATGTCAGAGCCACTGGACGATAGTCATGGCCCCCCCCCACCCTCTAGATGCCCCCTCCCAATTTTCTGAGCACCCCATGCCAGGTAGCCCACTCCTGGAGCACGGAGGAGGTGGGAAATAAAATTCTGATCGATAATCCCAAAACCACATTGGATACTGTGGATGAGGTGGGAAGCAAGTTGGTAAAAGTCATCGGAAGGATGGGTATATGGAATACGTCCCACACAAATTTCCTGGAACGATAAGGCATGAAATCATGGGGACACAGTGGTAATGTCACCGGGCTAGTAATCCAGAGGCCCAGGCTAAAATCCTGGGGAAAATAGGTTCAAAACCCAACATGGCACCTGGTTGAATTTGAATTCAATTGTTTAATTTGAAACATTTGTTGATTAGTTGAATAAAATCTGGAATTGAAAGCTAGTCTCAGTAATGGTGACCATGAAACTATCATCCGTTGTTGTAAAAACCCATCTGGTTCACTAATGTCCTTTCGGGAAGGAAATCTGCCATCTTTACCTGGTCTGGCCTACACGTGACTGTTAGAAAAATTCAAAATACTCTGGGATTTAAATCACTGATAAAGTTTATCAGAACTGAGTGGGTTAACTTTGGAAAAGAATTAAAGACTGCCTTAAAAACATTACAGAGGTACTGTCTGCGTAGAAACACATATAACCACATTAAACTGAAGAATGTAGATTGGGGACAGATGTTTGAGGAAAAATCAACATCTGGCATGTGGGAGGCTTTCAAGTGCAAGGGATTCAGGACCGGCACATTCCTGTAAGGATGAAGGATAAGTATGGCAAGTTTTGGGTACCTTGGATAACAAGAGATATTGTGAGCCTAGTCAAAAAGAAAAAGGAAGCATTTGTCAAAGCTAGGAGGCTGGGAACACACGAAGCAAGCGTGGAATACAAGGAAAGTAGAAAGAAACTTAAGCAAGGAGTATGAAGAGCTAAAAGGGGTCATGAAAAAGCATTGGCCAGCAGGATTAAGGAAAATCCCAAGGCTTTTTACACATATATAAAGAGCAAGAGGGTAGCCAGGGAGAGGGTTGGCCCACTCAAGGACAAGGGAGGGAATCTATGTGTGGAACCAGAGGAAATGGGCGAGGTGTTAAATGAGTATTTGCATCAGTATTCACCAAAGAGAAGGACTTGGTGGATGATGAGTCTGGGAAAGGATGTGTAGATAGTTTGAGTCATGTTGAGATCAAAAAGGAGGAGGTATTGGGGTTCTTGAGAAACACTAAGGTAGACAAGTCTCCAGAGCCTGATGGGATGTACCCCAGAATACTGAGTGAGGCAAGAGAGGAAATTGCTGGGACCTTGAGAGAAATCTTTGTATCCTCACTGGCTACAGGGGAGGTCATGATGGGGTGAACACAGTAAGAGTTTTAACAACATCAGGTTAAAGTCCAACAGGTTTATTTGGTAGCAAATACCATTAGCTTTCGGAGCGCTGCTCCTTCGTCAGATGGAGTGGAAATGTGCTCTCAAACAGGGCACAGAGACACAAAATCAAGTTACAGAATACTGATTAGAATGCGAATCCCTACAGCCAACCAGACCTTAAAGATTCAGACAATGTGGGTGGAGGGAGCATTAAGCACAGGTTAAAGAGATGTGTATTGTCTCCAGACAGGACAGCCCGCCAGTCCAGGCAGTTGTTAAGTCCCGGAGGTTGTTAAAATTCTTACAGGAGAGGTCCCAGAGGATTGGAGAATAGCCAATGTTGTTCCTTTGTTTAAGAAGGGTAGCAAGAATAATCCAGGTAATTACAGGCCGGTGAGCCTTACATCAGTGGTAGGGAAATTATTGGAGAGGATTCTTTGAGACAGGATTTATTCCCACTTGGAAATAAGTGGACGTATTAGTGAGAGGCAACATGATTTTGTGAAGGGGAGGTCGTGTCTCACGAACTTGATCGAGTTTTTCAAGGAAGTAACGAAGATGATTGATGAGGGTAGGGCAGTGGATGTTGTCTACATGGACTTCAGTAAGGCCTTTGACAAGGTCCCTCATGGCAGACTGGTGCAGAAGGTGAAGTCGCATGGGATCAGAGGTGAGCTGGCAAGGTGGATACAAAACTAGCTCGGTCATAGAAGACAGAGGGTAGCAGTGGAAGGGTGCGTTTCTGAATGGAGGGCTGTGACAAGTGGTATTCCTCAGGGATCGGTGCTGGGACCTTTGCTGTTTGTAATATATATGTAAATGATTTGGAGGAAAATGTAACTGGATTGATTAGTAAGTTTGCGGACGACACAAAGGTTGGTGGATTTGCGGATAGCGGTGAGGACTATCAGAGGATACAGCAGGATATAGATCAGTTGGAGACTTGGGCGGAGAGATGGCAGATGAAGTTTAATCTGGACAAATGTGAGGTAATGCATTTTGGAAGGTCTAATACAGATAGGAAATATACAGTAAATGGCAGAACCCTTAGGAGTATTGATAGGCAAAGGGATCTGGGTGTACAAGTACACAGGTTACTGAAAGTGGCAATGCAGGTGGAGAAGGTAATCAAGAAGGCATACGGCATGCTTGCCTTCATCGACCGGGGCATTGAGTTTAAAAATTGGCAAGTCATGTTGACGCTTTATAGAACCTTAGTGAGGCCGCACTTGGAATATAGTGTTCAATTCTGGTTGCCACACTACCAGAGGATGTGGAGGCTTTGGAGAGGGTACAGAAAAGATTTACCAGGATGTTGCCTGGTATGGAGGGCATTAGCCAAGAGGAGAGGTTGGAGAAACTTGGTTTGTTCTCACTGGAGCGACGGAGGTTGAGGGGAGACCTGATAGAAGTCTACAAGATTATGAGAGGCATGGACAGAGTGGACAGTCAGAAGCTTTTTCCCAGGGTGGAAGAGTCAATTACTAGGGGGCACAGGTTTAAGGTGCGAGAGGCAAGTGTTAAAAGAGATGTATGAGGCAGAACATTTACACAGAGTGGTGGGTGCCTGGAACTCGTTGCCGGGGGAGGTAGTGGAAGCGGATACGGTAGTGACTTTTAAGGGGCGTCTTGACAAGTACATGAATGAGATGGGAATAGAGGGATATGGTCCCCGGAAGCGTAGGGGGTTTTAGTTAAGTCAGGCAACATGGCCGGTGCAGGCTTGGAGGGCCAAAGGGCCTGTTCCTGTGCTGCAATTTTCTTTATTCTTTAAACATGTATCATAGAATCATAGAAACCCTACAGTGCAGAAGGAGGCCATTCGGCCCATCGAGTCTGCACCGACCACAATCCCACCCAAGCCCTACCCCCACATATTTACCCGCTAATCCCTCTAACCTACGCATCTGAAGGCTCTAAGGGGCAATTTTTAACGTGGCCAATCAACCTAACCCGCACATCTTTGGATTGTGGGAGGAAACCGGAGCACCCGGAGGAAACCCACGCAGACACGAGGAGAATGTGCAAACTCCACACAGACAGTGACCCGAGCCGGGAATCGAACCCGGGACCCTGGAGCTGTGAAGCAGCAGTGCTAACCACTGTGCTACCGTGCCAACCGTGTACTTTGGATTTGGATTTTGGATATAAATATGTATTTCGGATTTGATTTCTGTACACTTTGGCCAAAATGCAGGCTGCCTTGAAGCATAATGGGATAAAAGCTAGCTGAGCAGAACCACATTCCCTCAGAACAATGCAGGCACAGGGAACAATGTGTTCTCAGCATAGGTCCGTGAAAGTACAGACCCCCAGACTCTAAAATGAAAAGGACTATTCATTTTTACTCATCAAAGCGATGGGAACCGAAACCTTTGACTCTATGATTTGAGTAATAGAAGTTTCTAAGAGATAGTGGTGGGAGTGGGGGGGGGCACGTTACCTTTGAACTCTATAATTATCATTATAGGAGTTGCTAGGAGACCAGAGAGAAGGAGCTTCCGGATTCTACGGACCAATGAACTCCCATGTTGTCAGAGGGCAGGGTGTAGTTGGCCAATATTGAAATATATTAACAATGATTGATCTGTACTAATGATGATTGGTTCATATCCAGCGAGGATGAACCGATAGTTGGGAATAGCTAACTTTGGAAATGTATAATTATGTTGAAAAACACGATGCACTCCAGAAATCGCAGTCAGACCGGTATTTTCCCCCCAGCACGTGTTGGTCAATAAAAAGAAACATCTTTAACCAGGAAACTTCCTTCACGAGTCTTTGTATCTGCTAAAATTTTGGCAATACTTGGTCTCTGAAAAAAATCCCTGCTACAAAGGCTCCAGACCCACAGCAATGGGGTTGACTCTTAAATGCCCTCTGAAGCAAACTGCTCTGTTGATGGGCAATTAGGGAATGGCAATAATTGGAATTCAGAAGAATGAGGGGAGATCTTATAGAAACATATAAGATTATGAAGGGAATAGATAAGATAGAAGCTGGGAGGTTGTTTCCACTGGCGGGTGAAACTAGAACTAGGGGGAATGGCCTCAAAATAAGGGGGAGCAGATTTAGGACTGAGTTGAGGAGGAACTTCTTCACACAAAGGGTTGTGAATCTGTGGAATTCCCTGCCCAGTGAAGCAGTTGAGGCTACCTCATTGAATGTTTTTAAGGCAAGGATAGATAAATTTTTGAACAGTAAAGGAATGAAGAGTTATGGTGAGCGGGTGGGTAAGTGGAGCTGAGTCCATGAAGAGATCAGCCATGATCTTATTGAATGGTGGAGCAGGCTCGAGGGGCCAGATGGCCCACTCCTGCTCCTAGTTCTTATGTTCTTATAAATGTTGGCCTTGCCAGCAATGTCCACATCTCAGAAAAGAATTTAAAAAGTCAACCAGGGAAAGGAATGTTTTGGATCTTGCAGTGTTTAATGAGATTAGTTTAATTTGTCCTCTCCAGCTAAGGGATGGGAAAGAGTGATCATAATGTGATAAAGTTTCATATTAAGCTTCAGAGGACATTATTCCATTGAAACTATATTTTGAAATTAAATAAAAACAGCACAGATTTGAGGGATGTACAATCTAAAACAGATTAAAACGTATGGAAGTGACTAAACAGCGCCAAACATTTGAAGAAATAATTCAAAATTTTCAAAGAGTGACAATATTGTGTCTTTAAGAAATGTTTTTTTTAATGTTTCTTGTGAGGGGTATGTTTAAAATTCAGCTCTGTTTAAATGGTGTTGGTTCGTCTGCTCCAGGCAGCCCACATGCTGAGAATGCAGAGGAATAATTGATCCTAGATATTGAGGTGTTGTTTTAATCTGAGCTAATGCAGTTTTGTTTATTTTTTGGGTTGTCCCGTGGGGTTTCAGAGTAGGATTTGATTTAATTGATTGACAGAGTCTTGTGCTAAGGGAAGGAGCTACGCTTGCAGGGAGACAAGTTTTCTGCTTGGGTCTGCAAGGAGTGGGAGCTTTTTACTCTCTCTGTCTCACTCTCTCTCTCTGGAGACTGGGGTTTGAGACCTGCTAAAAATGTGGTATCTCTCTCAAGAGGTGTCCAGGAGGTTCGAGGACCAACAGCCCGTGTACCAGCGCACAAGCCTGTTGCTTGCTAACCGATTTTGAAGAGGAGTTTAAGTCTATAAGAGGAATATTCCTTTAATTGGAACTAGTAGAGATAGGTTAGCAGTTAAGAATTGTATCTTGTCATTTTTATGTATCTCAATTGGTAAAAGTTGCACTAATTCTTTTTGTTGTAGTTAAATGGTATTGTTACATAAAGTTTGTTTTGATAAAAGCTTCCTAGTGGATCAATAGAATCATACCTGGAGTGAAACACCTTAGCCTCGCAATAATGCCAAAATCACAAGTAGTTAGGGTCTAGTCTAACTTCATGAACTTCACTAACAAATGAAAATGCATTTTGTTGAGAAATAAAAATCCCATCAGCGAAGTGGTCCCTCTGTGGCTATTAAACCATGATTAGCATAAGATTTAAAGAAGAGGGTTTTAATTTTATGGAGCATTAAAGCAAGCCTGAGGATTAGGAGAGATTTAGAAACCAGTAACCAATGACCCAAAAGTGAATGAAAGAAACAATATGACAGCAAATAAGCAAGAACAATAAAAGAGTTTTTTACAATTTTGTCAAAAGGTGGGAGAGTAGCAAAAGTGAATGTTGATCCTTTATGAGCCGAGGCAGGAGAAACTATAATGGGGAAAAAAGGGAAATCGTGGGGATGTTAAATGAATATTTTGTATCTGTCTTCACGGTAGAAGAGACTAAAAGCATCCCAAAATGAGTGGGGAACCGAGGGGCTCAAGAGAGTGAGGAACTCAAGGTTTAAAGTTAAAGTCTATTTATTAGTCACAAGTAGGCTTATATTCACACTGCACTGAAGTTACTCTGAAAATCCCCTAGTTGCCACACTCCTGTCCGGGTACACTGAGGGAGAATTTAGCATGGCCAATCCGCCTAACACATCTTAGGGCTGCTGGAGGAAACCAGTGCACCCCGAGGAAACCCACGCAAACACGGGGAGAATGTGCAAACTCCACACATACAGTGACCCGAGCCGGGAATTGAACCCAGGTCCCTGGCGTTGTGAGGCAGCAGTGCTAACCACTGTGCCGCCTGATTATTAATATCAATAGAGAAAATGTACTGGAGAAAATAACGGGACTGGAGCCCAACTAATCCCATGGACACAATATCTGTGGCTTCTGAGTGAAGTAGATGCAATGGATGTGATCTGTGCTTAGATTCTGGATTGGAAGTTATCACTGCTAGTCAAGGAATCCATGCCTTTTTCGTGCATGAGACAGGGCCAGAAAACTAGATCATAAGTGAAACAATTAAAAACTAAATATATCTTTCCCCCAAACAAGATCTAGCCGCACACATTCCCAGAAGTATGAAGTGATGTCAGTCACAAATGGGTTCTATTTTAATCTCTCTGAGACGCAAGTTGTTGACTGTTGGAGTCCGCCCAGTTACACGGTGTCCCTGTGGTGCCATAACTTGAATTTGGAATGCCAGGAATCGGGAAAACTTGCCTTTATTAATACAATGTTCGAAAATTGGCCATACATTAAAAATGTCTTGTGTGGAAAAGATGAACAGGTTGGGATTCTAATCCATTGGAGTTTATAGAATCATAGAATCCCAACAGTGCAGGAGGCCATTTAGCCCATTGAGTCTGTACCGACTCTGTCAGCATCTTACCCAGGCCGCCAACGAATATACAACAACTCTCCCGCCCAGACCTACCCCCTCCAATCCCTGTACATTTACCATGGCCAATCCATCTAACCTACACATCTTTGGACATTAAGGGACAATTTAACATGGCCAATCCACCTGCTCTGAACATCTTTGGACACTAAGGGGCAATTTAGCATGGCCAATCCATCTAACCTGCACATCTTTGGACTGTGGGAGCAAACCGGGGCACCCGGAGGAAACCCACGCAGCCACGGGGAGAACGTGCAGACACCACACAGACAGTGACCTGAGGCCGGAATTGAACCTAGGTCCCTGGCGCTGTGAAGCAGCAGTGCTAACCACTGTGCCACCGTGTCACCCCACATGGGTGGTGAGAGGAAAGGGTTGTATTATGTTCACCCAACACCATGCTCATTGTTACAACACAATAAAGGCAATCGTTTTCTCTCCCGAGTTTAAAAACATTTCTTTACCCTGTGTAACTAGATACTGTTTTCATTACGATTAAACTTCCCACCACGGTGGCTAAATATAAAACACGTAATCTCCCCGCTGCTTGGAAGTTGTGAAGGAAACTCTCCTAAAACCGGTTTTCACTGGAAATACAATCTAAATTCTTTGACGTAAATTGAATTAAATTGTCTGTGTTTCCGTTCTCAATATTAAGCCTACTCTATAACAGGGATGTATCATGTTGTGTGGAATCTATAGTCCTGTAACACTAATTACTATTTCAAACTGTCCTATTCCGTGTACCACACCTCCTATAAAAGCTCACGTACCCACAGTACTGCGCACGTCAGCAGTGCTTCAGTTGGGAACATTCTCACCTCCAACCCCCAAAGGGCATCAGGTTCAGGACTGACTCCAGGGTTTGAGCACAATGAAATCAAGGCTGATGCTGCAGTGTTGGAGACCATTCGGCCCACCTTGTCCACGCCAGCCCGAGGACAGTAAGAAGTTTAACAACACCAGGTTAAAGTCCAACAGGTTCATTTGGTAGCAAAAGCCACACAAGCTTTCGGAGCTCCAAGCCCCTTCTTCGGGTGAGTGGGAATTCTGTTCACAAACAGGGCAAATAAAGACACAGACTCAATCTACATGAATAATGGTTGGAATGCGAATACTTACAGCTAATCAAGTCTTTAAGAAACAAAACAATGTGAGTGGAGAGAGCATCAAGACAGGCTAAAAAGATGTGTATTGTCTCCAGACAAGACAGCCAGTGAAACTCTGCAGGTCCAGGCAGGCTGTGAGGGTTACAGATAGTGTGACATGAACCCAATATCCCGGTTGAGGCCGTCCTCGTGTGTGCGGAACTTGGCTATCAGTTTCTGCTCAGCGACTCTGCGCCGTCGTGTGTCGTGAAGGCCGCCTTGGAGAACGCTTACCCGAAGATCAGAGACCGAATGCCCGTGACCGCTGAAGTGCTCCCCAACAGGAAGAGAACAGTCTTGCCTGGTGATTGTCGAGTGGTGTTCATTCATCCGTTGTCGTAGCGTCTGCATGGTTTCCCCAATGTGCCATGCCTCGGGACATCCTTTCCTGCAGCATATCAGGTAGACAACGTTGGCCGAGTTGCAAGAGTATGTACCGTGTACCTGGTGGATGGTGTTCTCACGTGAGATGATGGCATCTGTGTCGATGATCCGGCACGTCTTGCAGAGGTTGCTGTGGCAGGGTTGTGTGGTGTCGTGGTCACTGTTCTCCTGAAGGCTGGGTAGCCCGAGGACACCCGGGTGCCATTTCCAATCCCACCTTCCTGCACCCGGCCCATGGCCCTGTAGCTTACAGCACTTAAGGTGCAGATCCAGGTACTTTTTAAAAGGTGTTTAGGGTCTCTGCCTCCACCACCAACTCGGGCAGCGGATTCCAGACACCCACCACCCTCTGCGTGAAGAAGTTCTTCCTCATGTCCCCTCCACACCTTCTGCCACTTAACTTGAATCTACGTCCCCGGTTCTAGAACTCTCCACCAAGGGAAATAATCTTACTCTGTAAAAGTCAACCCCACGATTTCTGGTCTAAACAAACCCTAATTTTTCATCGACCTCATGTAAAAGTTGACCCTAGTTTTTCAAAAGTCAAAGTCCAAATCATTCCAAACCAATGTATAATCCTGGAGACGTTACTTAATTTGATTCTAAATATATCAAATATATAACAAACCAATTCCGATGAGCAAATTCTTAAAGCATTTATAAGTTCAAGTTTTGTTTTTATTTATTCAAATGATTAAAGATTATGGATGGTAATTTATCTGAATTTCTTACCGTTAATAGTTTCTCCTTTATTCTACTGCGACTTTTTGGGATGTAAGGGATATGGAGAACAGGCAGGAAAATGGAGCTGAATCCCAAGATCAGCCACAATCATATATTGTTTAATCAATGGGATTTAGTTATGGGATATGGTGTCGCTGGCTAGGCCAGCATTTATTGCCCATCCCTAATTGCCCCTTGAGAAGGTGGTGGTGAGTTACCTTCTTGAACTGCTGTAGTTCCTGTGGTGTAGGTACACTCACAGTGCTGTTAGGGAGGATTTTGACCCAGCGCCAGTGAAGGAACGGCCGATATGTTTCCAAGTCAGGATGGTGAGCGACTTTGAGGAAACCTCCAGGTGGTGGGTGTTCCCATGTATCTTGTCCTTCTAGAGGCAGTGGTTGTGGGTTCGGAAGGTGCTGTCTGCATCTTGTAGATGGTACACACTGCTGCTACTGTGAATCAATGGTGGAGGGAGTGAATGTTTGTGGATGGGGAACCAGTCAAGTGGGGCTGCTTTGTCCTGGATGGTGTCGAGCTTCTTGAGTGTTGTTGGAGCTGCACCCATCCAGGCAAGTGTGGAGTATTCCATCACACTCCTGACTTGTGTCTTGTAGATGGTGGACAGGCTTTGGGGAGTTAAGAGGTGAGTCACTCACCACAGGATTCCCAGCCTCTGATCTGCTCTGGTAACCACAGTATTGATATGGCTGGGTCCAGTTCAGTTTCTGGTCGATGGTAACCCCCAGGATGTCGATAGTGAGGGATTCAGCGATGGTAATGCCATTGAATGTCAAGGGATGATGGTTAGAGCGTCTCTTATTGGTGATGGTCATTGCCTGTTACTTGTGTGGTGTGAATGTTAGTTGCCACTTGTCAGCCCAAGCCTGGATTTTGTCCAGATCTTGCTGCGTTTGGACATGGACTGCTTCAGTATCCGAGGAGTTGCGAATGGTGCTGAACATTGTGCAATCATCGGCAAACAACCCCACTTCTGACCTTATGATGGAGGGAAGGTCATTGATGAAGCAGCTGAAGATGGCTGGGCCTCGGATACTAACCCTGAGGGACTCCTGCACTGATTTGAATCGCCCACTCTTGCTACTTGTGGGAGTTCACATGGGCCTAACTCAAACACACACACGTCAACCCTTCCAAAACATTACCACTGGAATAGCCACGACTTTTCACCCAATCAGCTGGGCTCATAACTTGGACTTTTACACAGGGATAAACGGCAAATGAAAGTGTTTTCTTTGAGCACAGGATGAGTTGGCGAGCATGGATCTGTGTCTGGCAAGTCTCGCCTGCATCAACCTGTAAACAGCATGAGCCAGGGCATGGGAAACCATACTTAACAGGAGTCCATGTGGAATGTGCCTGGATTGAACAAGCACCCATGGGTGTAAGTGCAGCTCGACCCACTGTCCATGGAACTGTGCAGGAACTAGCACCCAGGACAGCTATTTTTCCAAACCAGCTTATCTCGATGAGGGTGGACTTTTCTCATCCTGCCCACCACGGGGATCGGAGCAAATGTCCGTTGACCTCGGGCGGGATTTTACGGTTTTTGGGCAAGCGTGGCCGGAAAATAGAATCCCTTCATTGAAGAATGAGGCCATTCGGCCCATTGAGTCTGCAACAACGCTCCAAAAGTGCATCCCACCCAGACCCTCCCCTCTGGCCTATCACCATAACCCCACATATTTAGCAAGGCCAATCCACCTAACCCGCACATCTTTGGACACTAAGGGACAATTTAGCATGGCCGATCCACCTAACCTGCACATCTTTGGACACTAAGGGGCAATCCACCCAATCTTCAGATCTTGGGCGGCATGGTGGCACTGTGGTTAGCACTGCTGCCTTACAGCAGTGATGATGTGGAGATGCCGGCGTTGGACTGGGGTAAACACAGTAAGAAGTTTAACAACACCAGGTTAAAGTCAAACAGGTTTATTTGGTAGCAAAAGCTTTTGCTACCAAATAAACCTGTTGGACTTTAACCTGGTGTTGTTAAACTTCTTACTGTGTTTGCGGCCTTCACGACACACGACAGCGCAGAGTCGCTGAGCAGAAACTGATAGCCAAGTTCCGCACACATGAGGACGGCCTAAACCGGGATGTTGGATTTATGTCACATTATCAGTAACCCCCACAGCTTGCCCCCTGGGCTTGTAGAATCTCTCTCACTAGCTGTTCTGTCTGGAGACAATACACATCTCTTTAACCTGTGTTGAATGCTCCCTCCACCCACATTGTCTGTACCTTTAAGACCTGGCTGGCTGTAGAGATTCGCATTCTAATTAGTATTCTGTAACTTGATTTCTGTGTCTCTGCACTGTTTGAGAGCAGATATCCACTCCATCTGACGAAGGAGCAGTGCTCCGAAAGCTTATGGTATTTGCTACCAAATAAACCTGTTGGATTTTAACCTGGTGTTGTGAGACTTCTTACTGTACAGCAGTGACCCAGGTTCAATTCTTGGCTTGGATCACTGTCTGTGTGGAGTTTGCACATTCTCCCCGTATCTGCATGGGTTTCCTCCGGGTGCTCTGGTTTCCTCCCACACTCCAAAGATGTGCGGCTTAGGTGGATTGGCCATGCTAAATTGCCCCTTAGTGTCAGGGGGATTAGCAGGGTAAATACACAGGGTTATGGCTATGGGTCCTGGGTGGGATTGTTATTGATACAAGCTTGATGGGCTGAATGGCCTCCTTCTGCACTGTAGGGATCATTCGATTCTATCCTTGGACTGTCCTGGCTCCCTGGAGTTGAGAGGCAGCAGTACTAACCACTGTGCTGCCATTGTCTGCATGCCACTTACAGGCAACAAAGCGGTTGCCTCGAACTAAATGAGGTCTTTCCCCCCAGTTTTCTGTTTTCAGACCTAACCCCAGACTCTCACGTTGATAGTCAGAGTTTGAGATTTGCATTTACTGAACAGAACTGTCCCCTGTGGGCTGCTGCTGGAACTGCCCCCTGTAGGCTGCTGCTGGAACTGCCCCCTGTAGGCTGCTGCTGGAACTGCCCCCTGTGGGCTGCTGCTGGAACTGTCCCTTGCAGGCTGCTGCTGGAACTGCCCCCTGTGGGCTGCTGCTGGAACTGCCCCCTGTGGGCTGCTGCTGGAACTGCCCGCTCTGGGCTGCTGCTGGAACTGCCCCCTGCAGGCTGCTGCTGGAACTGCCCCCTGCAGGCTGCTGCTGGAACTGCCCCCTGCAGGCTGCTGCTGGAACTGCCCCCTGCAGGGTGCTGCTGGTCTCGATTCATTCTTCCCAGTTGCTTCTGTCACCAAAAACCCACCCACCTCACGTCCCACGGAAAATCTCTCAGAATTCAAGCCACCCACACCAACCCTGGACAGAATCAGCAGCGTGAAGACATTGCAGGAAGATTGATTCCTCTCTGGGGAGGTGTGTTTAATTCAAATGTTTTTCCCAACAGAAATAGATGCTGCATCCTGTCCATTTTTCATAGAAATCATAGAAACCCTACAGTGCAGAAGGAGGCCATTCGGCCCATCGAGTCTGCACCGACCACAATCCCACCCAGGCCCTACCCCCACATATTTTACCTGCTAATCTACACATCCCAGGACTCTAAGGGGCAATTTTTAACCTGGCCAATCAACCTAACCCGCACATCTTTGGACTGTGGGAGGAAACCGGAGCACCCGGAGGAAACCCACGCAGACACGAGGAGAATGTACAAACTCCACACAGACAGTGACCCGAGCCGGGAATCGAACCCGGGACTCTGGAGCTGTGAAGCAGCAGTGCTAACCACTGTGCTACCGTGCCGACAAAGCATACCGTTCATAGAATCCCTACAGTGCAGAAGGAGGCCATTCAGCCCATTGAGCCTGCTCAGTCAACAATCCCACCCAGGCCCTATCCCCGTAACCCCACATATTTACCCTGCTAATCCCCCTGACACTAAGGGCAATTTTAGCACGGCCAATCAACCTAAACTGCACATCTTTCGGACTGTGGGAGGAAACCGGAGCACCCGGAGGAAACCCACGCAGACACGGGGAGAATGTGCAGACTCCGCACAGACAGTGACCCAGAATTGAACACGGGTGCCTGGTGCTGTGAGGGAGCAGTGCCAACCACTGTGCCACCGTACATAGGGGAGAAGGAAAGGAGAGAGAGTAGAATGTAGTGTTACAGTCATAGCTAGGGAGTAGGGAAAGATCAACTTAATGCGACGTAGGTCCATTCAAAAGTCTGATGGCAGCAGGAAAGAAACTGTTCTTAGGTACAGAGTAAAGCTCCCTCTACACATCAAACACTCCCACCCCTCTTAGATAGAAAGATTATTGCACTAATTACACTGTTCCAAATCTGCTGATCATTCAGGTGTGGTGGACACTTCGCCATTTGATCTTCTTGGAGGTTTGGAAGAAACCCTTTAGCATGGCGTGATTCGTGACTGGAAACTTCAGATCTACAACCTGGCATTGAGACAGAACCCTAGCTTAAAATCACAGCCTGATATTAACAGAGAAAACACTTGGCACTGACAGTGAAGACGGGAACAGGTTAATGAACTTTGTAATACTTAGAGATTTGTAAAAAGCTTTGTAGAACTTGTTTTCGTGTATCCAAGAACAGATAAGCGAAGCAGCTGTCCCTGCTGTTGTACACAAGCTCATGATTTTCCCAGCTAACTGTGTTCAGGAATGTGGCTAACCCAGTTAGTATAAGCCAGTGTCCATTTTCTGTTATTTTATATTATGTTCCTCTGTTTAACACGGTGGAGCTTACATGCATGCCTTCTGTGATCGTATAATAATAGATTCATATATATTCATTATATACTATTTATCCTTACCGATATAAATTGTTATATAGGCCCCTGTATTTCAGTTAACTTGTTTGTGCAAATTTATAATCTTGTATGCTGGATAAACAAGCCACAGATGTCCGCCACATAGAGGTGACAGAACAGACAGTCTTGAGATGGCTACGATTACACGGACTACACGAAGGATGGAACCGCTGAGGCAGCAATAATCGTGAGAAAATGTGGACGTGACCAGGGGCGAAAATATATGTATCAATATTTGCTCTTAACCTGTGTTCGGCTGGAAGTCTGGAGAACCGCTTTAGGAATCGGACTTCTCGCACAAGCTTGTGAAAATAAACCACTGTACTTTGACTCACGACTAGTCTCAGAGGTATTATTTACCTACAACAGTCTAATCCAGTGAGAGACAGTGTCTGGCACTGACACAGTCTAATCCAGTGAGAGACAGTGTCTGGCACTGACACAGTCTAATCCAGTGAGAGACAGTGCCAGCACCTACAGTCTAATCCAGTGAGAGACAGTGCCAGCACCTACAGTCTAATCCAGTGAGAGACAGTGCCAGCACCTACAGTCTAATCCAGTGAGAGACAGTGCCAGCACTGACACAGTCTAATCCAGTGAGAGACAGTGCCAGCACCTACAGTCTAATCCAGTGAGAGACAGTGCCAGCACCTACAGTCTAATCCAGTGAGAGTCAGTGCCAGCACTGACACAGTCTAATCCAGTGAGAGACAGTGCCAGCACCTACAGTCTAATCCAGTGAGAGACAGTGCCAGCACTTACACAGTCTAATCCAGAGACAGTGCCTGGCACCGAGACAGTCTAATCCAGAGACAGTGCCTGGCACTGAGACAGTCTAATCCAGTGAGAGACAGTGCCTGGCACTGAGACAGTCTAATCCAGTGAGAGACAGTGCCAGCACTGACACAGTCTAATCCAGTGACAGTGCCTGGCACTGACACAGTCTAATCCAGTGAGAGACAGTGTCAGCACTGAGACAGTCTAATCCAGTGAGAGACAGTGCCTGGCATTGACACAGTCTAATCCAGTGAGAGACAGTGCCTGGCACTGACACAGTCTAATCCAGTGAGAGACAGTGTCAGCACTGAGACAGTGCCTGGCATTGACACAGTCTAATCCAGTGAGAGACAGTGTCAGCACTGAGACAGTCTAATCCAGTGAGAGACAGTGCCTAGCACTGACACAATCTAATCCATTGAGAGACAGTGCCAGCACTGACAGTCTAATCCAGTGAGGGACAGTGCCTAGCACTGAGACAGTCTAATCCAGTGAGAGACAGTGTCAGCACTGAGACAGTCTAATCCAGTGAGACAGTGCCTGGCATTGACACAGTCTAATCCAGTGAGAGACAGTGTCAGCACTGAGACAGTCTAATCCAGTGAGAGACAGTGTCAGCACTGAGACAGTCTAATCCAGTGAGACAGTGCCTGGCATTGACACAGTCTAATCCAGTGAGAGACAGTGTCAGCACTGAGACAGTCTAATCCAGTGAGAGACAGTGCCAGCACCTAGTCTAATCCAGTGAGAGACAGTGCCAGCACCTACAGTCTAATCCAGTGAGAGACAGTGCCAGCACCTACAGTCTAATCCAGTGAGAGACAGTGCCAGCACCTACAGTCTAATCCAGTGAGAGACAGTGCCAGCACCTACAGTCTAATCCAGTGAGAGACAGTGCCAGCACCTACAGTCTAATCCAGTGAGAGACAGTGCCAGCACCTACAGTCTAATCCAGTGAGAGACAGTGCCAGCACCTACAGTCTAATCCAGTGAGAGACAGTGCCAGCACCTACAGTCTAATCCAGTGAGAGACAGTGCCAGCACCTACAGTCTAATCCAGTGAGAGACAGTGCCAGCACTGACACAATCTACTCGAATGACAGACAATAAGGGAAGAACAAATCGAAGGCTGGCTTCAGTAATTTTCCACACTGGGGTCTTAGACGTTTGGAAATCCCCCTTCGAAACAAGTCAGAGATGCTGCAACAGGATATGGGGACATAATGTTAACAAGGATGTTCCTGGGAGGGCCGCTTCTACATGCTGACAGCCTTTCCTTGCACCTTTTTCACGTTTAGGTCCTGGCTGGCTCTGTTCCAGCTGTTCTGCAGATGAGGAACAGGCTGTACTGAACAGTCCGCACATTCCTCTCATCTGACTCACTGAGTTGTGCAATGTCTGCAGCATTCAGACTGGGGTCAAGTAGTTCACTGCAGCCTCTATCCACTGGGCTTAAAAGACCCTGGCTTCACTGAGATACAGTGCACATCTAAGTCAATGGTCAACGTGCATCCATATGCACACACAGTGAGAGAAACATCCCAGCATTAGTATAAGGCGTAGCCATGTACAGAAGCTACAGCACAGGACGCCGTGCACAGTGGAAGCGACGCAACAATGGACAAGGCTAAGAAATCCCACAACCAAAGTATCAAAGCCATATCCAGTCGTGAACGGTGGTGGAACATTCAGCAGCAATGGGAGGGGAAGACTCCAAAGGCATCCTCATATTCAGTGATGGAGGAACCCAGCACACCAGACAAGGCTGAAACATTTGCAACCATCTTTAGCCAGAAGTGCCGAGTGAGATGATCCAGCGCGGATTCCTCCAGGGTCCCCAGCAACACAGATGCCAGTCTTCAGCCAAGTTTATTCGCTCCACGTGACATCAAGAAAAGGCTGAAGGCGCTGGATACTGCAAAGACATTGAGCCCTGAGAATATTCCAGCAATAGTACAGAAGACCTCTGCTCCAGAACTGGCCGTGACCCTAGCCAAGCTGTTCCAGTACAGCTACAACACTAGCATCTACCCAGCAATGTGGAAAACTGCCCAGGTACGTCCCGTACACAACAAACAGATCCAACCCAACCCTATCAGTCTCCATTCAATCATCAGTAAACATCGAAACTAGAAGCAGGAGGAGGCCATTCAACTAGAAGCAGGAGGAGGCCATTCGGCCCTTCGAGCCTGCTCCGCCATTCATTACGATCATGGCTGATCATCAAATCAATATCCTAATCACTCCTTTCCCCCATATCCCTTGATCCTTTTAGCCCCAAGGATATATATCTAATTTCTTCTTGAAATCACAACATTTTGGCCTCAACTACTTTCTGTGGCAGTGAATTCCACACATTCACCACCCTCTGGGTGAAGAAATTTCTCCTCACCTCAGTCCTAATCCCCTTATCCTCAAACTATAACCTCCAGTTCTGGACTCCCCCACCATCTGGAACATTCTTTCTGAATCTACCCTATCTAACCTTCTTAGAATTTTATAAGTTTCTATGAGATCCCCTCTTCTAAAGTGATGCAAGGGACCACTGGCAGTGCTATGGGGAGATGATGGCTTAGTGATATTATCGCTAGATTATTAACCCAGAAACTCAGTTAATGTTCTGGGGACCCAGGTTCAAATTCAATAAAGAATACCTGGAATTAAGAATTTACTGATGACTGTGAAACCATTGTCGATTGTTGGGAAAACCCATCTGGTTCACTAATGTCCCTTCGGGAAGGAAATCTGCCGTCCTTACCCGGTCTGGCCTACGTGTGACTCCGGGGCCACAGCTGAATACCAGAGGTGAGAGTGACTGCACGTGACAGTATAATGACAGGGAGGTCAGTGGGAATCAGAGGGAAAAGTCTCCACTCATTTGAGTCATTCCTGGCACAAAGGAAGATGGTTGAGGTTGTTGAAGGTCAATCATCTCAGGCCCAGGATGTCACTGCGGGACTCCCTCAGTGTAATGTCCTGGGTGTCTGATAAAGCAGTCTGTACCAGCGTTTAGCCACACCTGGACAACATCCAAGCTTGGGCTGATAGGTGACAAGTAACATTCATCATACTCAAGGTCAGGCAATGAATGGACAACTCCAAAAGGGGAGAACCCAAACATTCAGTGGCGTGACCATCGCTGAATTCCCCCATCTGCAACATCCTGGGGGGGGGGGGTCACTGCCAACCAAAAACGTAACTGTACCAGCCAGTAAATACTGTCGCTCCAAACTTCACAGAATCATAGAATCCCAGAGTGCAGTGGATGCAGAATCAATCAATGGATTCAAGAAAGAGATAGATAAATATTTGATCAAAAGCGGGATAAAGGGCGATGGGGAAAAGGCAGGGAAGTGGAGTTAGGATGAGATGGAGATCAGCCATGATCAGATAGAATGGCGGGCTGGGCGCGAAGGGTTGAATTGCCTCCTCTCAATCCTAACTCCAATGCTGTTGCCTACAGTGCAGAGGAGGCCATTGAGCCCATCAAGACTCACCGACAATCCCACCCAGGCCTTATCTCCGTAACCCCATGTTTACACTATTAATATGCCTGACTAACACTAATAGGCCAATCCACCCTAACCCGCACATCTTTGAAGTGTGGGAGGAAACTGGAGCACCCGGAGGAAACCCACGCAGACACGGGGAGAACGTGCAGACTCCGCACAGACAGTCACCCGAGACCGGAATTGAACCCGGGTCCCTGGCGCTGTGAGGCAGCAGTGCTAACCACCATGTCACCCCTTAAGGCAGAGACTGGGAATTCTGCAGTGAGTAACTGGCTCCCCAAATCTTGTGCACCATCTACAAGTCACGTCAGGGGAGCGATGGAATAAGGTGACACTGAGTAGTGGTAAGTTATTGGTGAATAAATGCCTCTTGATAGTACAGCTGGATGAGTGCAGCTCCAACAACTCAAGAAGCTCAACACCATCCAGGACAAAGCAGCCCCCCTGTTTGATAGGCACCCATCCACTCCCTCCATCATTGACACTCAGTGGCACAGTACATACCATCTACAAGATGCATTGCAACTCACCAAGCCTCCTTCAACAGCACCTTCCAAACCCGCCTAGAAGGACAATGGCAACTGACAAATGGGAACACCACCACTTGCAAGTTCTCCTCCGAGCCACACACCACCTTGTCTCTTTATTATTCATTTAGAGAATGTGGGCATCACAGGCGTTTGTTTCCCATCCCTAGTTGCCCCCTGAGAAGGTGATGGTGAGCCGCCTTCTTGAACCGCTGCAGTCAGTGCGGTGTAGGTACACCCACAGTGCTGTTAGGGAGTTCCAGGATTTTGACCCAGCGACAGTGAAGGAACGGTATATTTTCCAAGTCAGGGTGGTGAGTGAAAAATATATCCCTGTTCCTTCATTAGGCCATCAAGGTCCAAGCATGGAGTGCGAGTGAGGTGGGCACAGATTGGGAAGGATGCTGAAGATTTAGGGAGGCTGGAGATGTTGGGTGTGGGGGCAATAGTTCACAAAGAGACGAACTCGGGTGACCGTCTGTGTGGGGTCTGCACGTTCTCCCCGTGTCCGCATGGGTTTCCTCCGGGTGCTCCGGTTTCCTCTCACACTCCAAAGATGTGCGGGTTAGATGGATTGGCCGTGCTAAATTGCCCCTTAACGTCAGGGGGATTAGCAGGGTAAATACATGGGGTTACGGGGATAGGGCCTGGGCGGGATTGTTGTCAGTGCAGGCTCAATGGGCCGAATGGCCTCCTTCTGCACTGCAGCGATTCTATGATTCTAAATGGAGTTAACTTTTCCGATCTAAATAACTCTGCTACAGAATTTATATCAGTTAGTATGTGAGCGAGCAGGAGAGATAAAACAGAGACTCAAATGAATGAATTAAATCACTGACTGATAGCCATTACTGAGAGTTATGTCTGTCTTTCAAATCATCCTTTAATATATGAAATATTTGTCATGAGTAAACCACACAATTTGCCACCAGGGCTGGGGATGTAAACACATCAGGTTGTGGAAATGTTTGCACGAACTGGGCATTCTGTTCCAAGAATTGGATGAATGAACCCAGAACCTCTCCTGCAAGGAGATGGAGTCAAACTGGCTCTTACCCTCAGGATGTGGAGATGCCTCTTACCCTCAGCACAGGGTCAGTCGCTCCTGCACCAAGCCTGGGCAGGGTCAATGAGGGGGTCAGCAATAGATTGGGGATTGCCAGTGAAGTCTCCCCTCACCCCTAACATCGTGCAGCGCTGTTGGATTCCTCACGTCTGCTGCACTAACTCGCCGCGGCGGGAGATAGTGGCAGTTGCGATACGTCGGGAGTTAAACACTCGGGGGTCGGAAAGACATTTTCTGAGTGGGAGAGGGGTTCGAGCGACGGTCTGGCCGTGCCACACGGGTCAGCCTTCACACCGCAGGCAGGGTTCCCGATAGCTGGGCCCCAGCAAGAGTCGGCAGTGTCAGACTGGACATCAGGGCTGAAAGGGTTAAACCACGAGGACATGTCACGTGAAAAACACTTGCCTTCCCTTGGAGTTAAGAAGCTGAGCGTTGATTTAATCGAGGTTTCTGAAATGATAAAATGATTTGTGAAGTTTATTTATTATTGTCACAAGTAAGGCTTACATTAACACTGCAATGAAGTTACTGTGAAAACCCCCTAGTCGCCACATTCCAGCGCCTGTTCGGGTACACTAAGGGACAATTTAGCGTGGCCAATGCACCCTAACCAGCACGTCTTTCGGACTGTGGAAGGAAACCGGAGCACCCGGAGGAAACCCATGCAGACACGGGGAGAATGTGCAGACTCCGCACAGACAGTGACCCAAGAATCGAACCCGGGTCCCTGGCGCTGTGAGGCAGCAGTGCTGACCCACTGTGCCACCGTGCTGGGGTTGACAGAGAGTAAGTATTTTCTCCAGTAACAGGGTGTCACATCAAAGAGACTTTAATCTTGCGATTAGAGTGAGTGAGAGCTCAAATAAGGAACTTGGTGGTGGGTGTGGGGGGAGGGGGGGGATGTGTGTGTGGAGGGGGGGCTGCAATTGGCACAGGCAGGGCTGAGATTGATAGGCGTTTGTGTAATTAGGTTAAGAAGGGTTAAACTTCAAATGGCCATGATCGAATTGAATGCTGGAACAGAATCGAGGGGCTGAAAGGCCTTTATTCCCAGCATTTTGTTCAGCAAAGGATACAAATTCTGCTAACCTGAGTGTCAACTCCACCCCGCCCCCTGACACCTGACCCACTCAATCCAACACACACGTGCCAAGGCACAAGTCTCCCTTGGTGACTGTACTTCTCTGTTTGGGAACACGCTGCGTAATGTACAGTGAAGAGGACAGGCTGAACCTGTTTACAGGGGGTGGATATTATCAACGCTCACATCCTAGACGGGACACACGGTGACACAATGAGCCTTTATGGTAAACAATCCCTTCACCCTCACACACTCTCCCACTCCACAAACAGGATCAGAGAGAGCCGGGGGAAAGGGTCGGGGGAGTGGGGGGAGTGTTTGGAGAATGTGTGCACTGAGCAGGCAGGAGGTAACCGGGTCTGATGTTCACTCCCACCCCACCCTCGAGGAGTGACTGTGTCCGAGTCCAGCAGGAGATGGCAGCTTGAGCCGGGAGTCCCGAGGTTACACATTCCAGGGGGAATTCCCCAATGAGGTCGCAGGCATCCTGGAAGCAGTCAGATCTGCCCCTTGCTGGCAATCCTCTTGGAACACTCCAGGAGAGCATTGTGAATATCCTTGGCGCAGGAGATCTGCGACTTGATCATGCTGAGGTACTGAGTGTACGACTGGCTCTCTGTCTGTACGGTGTCTGGCTTGGTGGCAGTGGGAACCAGGTTAGGCGAGTGTTTGGAACTGTCGAGGCTCTGGGAGAGACACTCATACGCCAGTCTCTGCAAAGGAAGGGCTACAGTCACCATCAAGAGGAAGAGAGATCAAATACACATAAACACACACACACTCACACGAAACACGCACGCACACACGCACACACAAAACACGCACGCACACACAAAACACACACGCACACACAAAACACACACGCACACACAAAACACACACGCACACACAAAACACACAAAACAGACATGCACACACAAAACATGCACGCACACACAACACACACGCAAAACACGCACGCACACAAAACACGCACACACACACAAAACACACGCGCACACACATACACAAAATATGCACAAACACACACACACGCAGACGCGCGCACACACACACGCAGATGCGCACACACACACAACACACATGCACACACACACACAACACACACACATTCACACACAGACGCACACACGCAGACGCGCGCACACACACACGGACGTGCGCGCACACAGATGTACACACACACATACACACACCTCAAGCTAATTGACCCAGATGGCACTGTGGCTGAATCCAATCACTGCCCGCACACCCACTGGGCAGGAAGTTTATTTATTATTGTCACAAGTAGGCTTACATTAACACTGCAATGAAGTTACTGTGAAAATCCCCTGGTCGCCACACTCCGGCGCCTGTTCGGGTACACTGAGGGAGAATTTAGCACGGCCAATCCACCTAACCAGCACACCTTTCAGACTGAGAGGGGAAACCGGGGCACCCGGAGGAAACCCACGCAGACACGGGGAGAATGTGCAGACTCCACACAGACAGTGACCCAAGCCAGGAATCGAACCCGGGTCCTTGGCGCTGTGAGACAGCTGTGCTAACCACCGTGCCGCTCCAGAAGGAGTCACTAGAGAGGGCAATGAACCTGGCTGAATGTTCACCTCTCACAGCCACATATTAACCTCACGTCAATGGGAAGCACTCTCCCTCAATCAGGTCCTGTCGACTGTCACTAAAACCCACCTGGTTCACTAAGGCCCTTTAGGGAAGGGGTTCTGCTGCCCTTACCCGGTTTGGCCTACCTGTGACTCTTAAACGGGTTGGCGAGCCACTCAGTTGTGCAAAAACCACCGCAAAAGGAATGAAACTGATCAGAGCAGCCAGCATCGATCTGCACAGTGGAAGCAACAACTGAGCACCCAACCCTACAAAGTCCTCCTCATTAACACCTGGGGGAGAGTTGTCTCCTTAAGATATTGGAGCAGAATTAGGCCATTCGGCCCATCGAGTCTGCTCTGCCATTCAATCATGGCTGATATGTTTCTCAACCCCATTCTCCTGCCTTTTCCCCGTGACCTTTGACCCCCTTACCAACCAACAACCTCACAGACTAGTCAAGCATCATATCTCACAATGTTCCAGACTCCGCCATCACTATCCAAACAGCCATAGAAAAGTTACAGCAAGAGGCCTTTCAGCCCATCTGGTCCATGCCAGCCCAAGGACACCCAGGTGCATCGCTGGGTATGTCCCGTCCCACCAGCAGGCAAGACCCACCAGAGGTGGCATCAGGTCAAACATGGGCAAAACGACCCACCTTCTGCTGCTTACTACCCACCCCCTCCTTCCCTCCACCCCATACTCAGTTCCTGCCTCTCCCACCCTGTCAGACAGTGAGTTGCAAACCACCACCACCCTCTGTGTGAAACTATTTCTCAACAACCCTCTAACCCTTCTACCTATTTTGATCTTTTTCTCATTCATTCTTATGACATGTGCATCGCTGGCTGGGCCATTTCCCATCCCTAGTTGCCCCTTGAGAAGGTGGTGGTGAGCTGCCTTCTTGAACCCGCTGCAGTCCAACTGAGTGGCTTGCCGGGCCATTTCAGAGGGCATTTAAGAGTCAAACACATTGGAGTCACATATAGACCAGACCAGGTAAGATTTCCTTCCCTAAAGGAGATTAGTGAACCCGATGGGTTTTTCCAACAATCGACAATGGTTTCATGGTCATCAGTAGATTCTTAATTCCAGATTTTTAAAACTGAATCCAAATTCCACCCTCGACCGTGGCAGGATTTGAACCCGGGTCCCCCAGAATGTTAACTGAGTTTCTGGATTAATAGAATTATAGAATCCTACAGTGCAGAAGGAGGCCATTCAGCCCATCGAGTCTGCATTGACCACAATCCCACCCAGGCCCTATCCCCATAACCCCATGCATTTACCCTAGCTAGTCCTCCTGATACTAAAATCTTTTTAGCCTGTCTTGATGCTCTCTCCACTCCCATTGTTTTGTTTCTTAAAGACTTGATTAGTTGTAAGCATTCGCATTCCAACCATTATTCATGTAAATTGAGTCTGTGTCTTTATAAACTCTGTTTGTGAACAGAATTCCCACTCACCTGAAGAAGGGGCTTAGAGCTTCGAAAGCTTGTGTGGCTTTTGCTACCAAATAAACCTGTTGGACTTTAACCTGGTGTTGTTAAACTTCTTACTAAGATATTATCAGTGCAGACTTGGTGGGCCGAAGGGCCTTTTCTGTGCTGTATGACTCTAAATCCAGGAGGGAATTTGGAAGAAAATTCTTTACCCAGAGAGTGGTGAGAATGTGGAGCTCACTAACACAGGGGGCTGAAGCGGGTTGTATGGGTTTATTGAACTAGATCAGCAGAGGGCAGGAGAAGGGGATAGTGGATTAAGATGGGAGATTTAGATGAGGGAAAAAGGAAGGAAGCTCAAAGACCAGCACGGAGTGGTCCAGTTGACCGGTCTGTTTCTGCATCATACACCCCGTGTAAATGTACACCTGGCTACCTTCAGGACAACAAGGACTCTGTTTCTCAACATTTCTCAGTATCTGACCATTTCCAACCCTTACCCATTCCACCCTCTGTCAATGCATTACCTCACAATTCTCTGCGTTGAGCTGTATCTCCCACTTTAATCCCACATGCAGTCTACAGCTTTCTATCTCACTATCAACCACACACCCATAGAATAGAATCATAGAATCCCTACAGTACAGAAGGAGGCCATTGAGTCTGCACCAACAACAATCTCACCCAGACCCTATCCCCGTAACCTCAGGTATTTACCCTGCTAATCTCCCCTGACACTAAGGGGCAATTTTTAGCATGGCCAATCCACTTAACCCGCACATCTTTGGACTGTGGGAGGAAACCGGAGCACCCGGAGGAAACCCACGCAGACACGGGGAGAATGTGCAGACTCCGCACAGACAGTGACCCGAGGCCGGAATTGAACCCGGGTCCCTGGCGCTGTGAGGCAGCAGTGCTAACCACTGTGCTAACCAATTTTTACATTTTCAGTAAACTGAGTAATCACAGCCCCTACAATTATGTCCAAGTCATTAATCCATATCCCGATACGCGATCCTGTGGAATCCCAGTGGAAACAGTCTTACAGAAACACCCGCCAAACCATTTAGCTTCTGCACACTGAACCAATTCTGGAAGCAATTCGCTACTTTGCCCTGAATCCGTCAACATTCACTTTTCTGTCCACAAAACCCATAGAAAAATTAAAGTTTATTTATTAGTCACAAATCGGCTTACATTAACACTGTAATGAAGTTACTGTGAAAATCCCCTCGTCGCCACACTCCGGTGCACAGGAGGAGACCATTCGGTCCACTTTGTCTATGCCAGCCCAAGGACATCCAGGTGCCCTTTCTAATCCCACCTTCCTGCACCCGGCCCATGGCCCTGTAGCTGACAGCACTTAAGGTGCAGATCCAGGTACTTTTTAAAGGAGTTTAGGGTCTCTGCCTCCACCACCAACTCAGCCAGTGAATTCCAGACACTCACCACCCTCTGCGTAAAATAATTCTTCCTCATGTCCCCTCTACACCTACTGCCACTTATCATGAATCTTTGTCCCCTGCTTCTAGAATTCTCCATCAAGGGGAACAACTTTATCCTGTCCACTCTATCTCTTACCCACATAGTTCTATAAACCTTAATTAAATCCAGCGTACTATGTGACATCCTTGATAACAGGTGCCATAGCAAATCGCTCCAACTCCTTAGGCAGCAACTTCCAAACCCACGACCAGTACCATCTAGACAAGAGCAGCAGATTTATGGGAACACCAACGATTAGAGGTTCCCCTCCAAGTCAAGGGCGCACGGTGGCTCAGTGGTTAGCACTGCTGCTTCACACCACCAGGGACCCGGGTTCGATTCCTGTACAGAGTCTGCACGTTCTCCCCGTGTCTGCGTGGGGTTCCTCCGGGTGCTCCGGTTTCCTCCCACAGTCCGAAAGACTTGCTGTTTAGGTGCATTGGCCGTGCTAAACTCTCCCTCAGTGTTACCCGAACAGGCGCCAGAGTGTGGTGACCAGGAGCAAGCTTAATTGTGACACTAATAAATAAACTTTAAAAAACTTTCTAAGTCACTCACCATCCTGACTTGGAAACATATCGGCCGTTCCTTCACTGTCGCTGGGTCAAACTCCTGGAATTCCCTTCCTAACAGCACTGTGGGTGTACCTACACCACAGGGACTGCAGTGTTTTGAGGAGGCAGCTCACCTCCACCTTCTCGAGGGGCAATTGGGGATGGGCAATAAATGCTGGCCTTGCCAGTGACACCCACATCACACGAATGAATAAAAGTCTATGGCTGAAGCACCCGGTCTACAGCACTCACACACTGTGATTGTAGATGAAATGGCCAGGAGTGGGGTTGGTGGAGTGAGATTCAGGTGGGACAAGGGAAAGGAAATGATGGACAAGAGGATGATGGGAAAGGGAATGAGCTAACAGGGAGACAGATACAGAGCTGGGGAGGGCAGTGAGGTTTTTAACATAACCACAGTCAGTCGGGGGTGGCTGATGGCTGAGTGGTATTATCGCTAGACTATTAATCCAGAAACTCAGCTAATGCTCTGGGGACCCGGGTTCGAATACTGCCACAGCAGAGGTTGGAATTTGAATTCAATTTTTTTTAAAATCTGGAATTAAGAATCTGACTGTGGAACCATTGTCGATTGTCAGAAAAACCCATCTGGTTCACTAATGTCCCTTTAAGGAAGGAAATCTGCCTTCCTTACCCGGTCTGGCCTACATGTGACTCCAGAGCCACGGCAATGTGGTTGACTCTCAACTGCCCTCCAAGGGCAACTAGGGATGGGCAATAAATTTAAAATTAAATCTGGGTGATGCCCGATTTTAAATCCTGCCATACTCACCAGGCACAGCTCCACCTGGTCACAGAGGGCATAAAACTCCTCCAAGCTCTTATCAAACCGCTGTAATGCTGTGTCACTGCTCTTCCTGCAAAGGAAAGATGAATGACAGTGAAATTCTTCCATCTATTTGTTGCTTCATACTGCCCCAGTGGAACTGTTATCAAAGCCTGTGTGTTCACAGTCCAACGCCGGCATCTCCACATCATGTTCACAGTATATCCAGCAGGTGGCAGCATTTCCCCACACACACAATCCACCAGAATCAACTCTAACCAGCCATCCACATAGTCTGTAAATAACTCCAGTACATCAGGGTTCCCCAGTCCGAGTAACTCCATTACATGCTCCAAAAGCTAGTGGCTTTTGCTACCAAATAAACCTGTTGGACTTTAACCTGGTGTTGTTAAGCTTCTTACTGTGTTAACTCCAGTACTGATGTGGAGATGCCGGCGTTGGACTGGGGTAAACACAGTAAGAGTTTTAACAACACCAGGTTAAAGTCCAACAGGTTTATAGAAACATAGAAAAACTACAGCACAAACATGCCCTTCGGCCCCACAAGTTGTGCCGAACATATCCCTACCTTCTAGACCTACCTATAACCCTCCATCCTATTAAATCCCATGTACTCATCCAGGAGTCTCTTAAAAGTCCCTATTGAGTTCGCCTCCACCACCACTGACAGCAGCTGATTCCACTCACCCACCACCCTCTGTGTGAAAAACTTCCCCCTAACATTTCCCCTGTACCTACCCCCCAGCACTTTAAACCTGTGTCCTCTCGTAGCAGCCATTTCCACCCTGGGAAAAAGCCTCTGAGAGAGTCCACGCGATCTATGCCTCTCAACATCTTATACACCTCTATTAGGTCTCCTCGCATCCTTCGTCTCTCCAAGGATAAAAGACCGAGCTCCCTCAGCCTATCCTCATAAGGCATGCCACCCAATCCAGGCAACATCTTACTGTGTTCACCCCAGTCCAATGCCAGCATCTCCACATAATAACTCCAGTACACCAGGGTTCCCCAGTCTGAGTAACTCCAGTACATGCTCCAAAAGCTAATGGCTTTTGCTACCAAATAAACCTGTTTTGGACTTTAACCTGGTGTTGTTAAACTTCTTACTGTGTTAACTCCAGTCGACCAGGATTCCCCACAGTCTGAGTAACTCCAGTACAGTAAGAGTTTTAACAACACCAGGTTAAAGTCCAACAGGTTTATTTGGTAGCAAATGCCATTAGCTTTTGGAGCGCTGCTCCTTCGTCAGATGGAGTGGATATCTGCTCTCAAACAGGGCACAGAGACACAAAATCCAGTTACAGAATACTGATTAGAATGCGAATCTTTACAGCTGATCAGGTCTTAAAGATACAGACAATGTGAGTGGAGGGAGCATTAGGCACAGGTTAAAGAAATGTGTATTGTCTCCAGACAGGACAGTTAGTGAGATTTTGCAAGCCCAGGCAAGTCGTTATGGGGGTTACAGATAGTGTGACATGAACCCAAGATCCTGGTTTAGGCTGTCCTCATGTGTGCGGAACTTGGCTATCAGTTTCTGCTCAGCGACTCTGCGCTGTCGTGTGTCGTGAAGGCCGCCTTGGAGAACACTTACCCGAAGATCAGAGGCCGAATGCCCGTGACCGCTGAAGTGTTCCCCAACAGGAAGAGAACACTCTTGCCTGGTGATTGTCGAGCAGTGTTCATTCATCCGTTGTCGTAGCGTCTGCATGGTTTCCCCAATGTGCCATGCCTCGGGACATCCTTTCCTGCAGTGTATCAGGTAGACAACGTTGGCCGAGTTGCAAGAGTATGTACCGTGTACCTGGTAGATGGTGTTCTCACATGAGATGATGGCATCTGTGTCAATGATCCGGCACGTCTTGCAGAGGTTGCTGTGGCAGGATTGTGTGGTGTCGTGGTCACTGTTCTCCTGAAGGCAGCAAACTCCCCAGCCTTCAGGAGAACAGTGCGAGTTAGGAAGTTCAGGATCCAGTCGCAGAGGGAGGTGCCGAGGCCCAGGCCACGGAGTTTGGAGATGAGTTTCATTGGAATAATGGTGTTGAAGGCTGAGCTGTAGTCAATAAATAGGAGTCTGACATAGGTGTCCTTGTTATCTAGGTGTTCCAGGGTTTAGTGCAGGGCCAGGGAGATGGTGTCTGCTGTGGACCTGTTTGGGGCAATTGGCAAACTGTAGTGGATCCAGGCAGTCCGGGAGGCTGCAATTGATTCGTGCCATGACTAACCTTTCGAAGCACTTCATAATGATGGATGTCAGAGCCACCGACCGACAGTCAGATGTGCAGTTTGGGTGGATTGGCCATGCTAAATTGCCCTGTAGTGTCCGGGAGATTAGCAGGGTAAATACCTGGGGTCACGAGGATAGGGCCTGGGTGGGATTCTTGTCGGTGCAGGCTTGAAGGGCCAAGTGGCCTCCTTCTGCACTGTAGGGATTCCATGATTCCAAGACCTTATTGAATGGCGGAGTGGCCTCGTAGGGCTGAATGACCAACTCTTGCTCTCATTTCTGATGTCCCTATGATTCCTGTCAGTGTCTGAGTCAGAAATTAGTCTCAGTGCTCCGGACCAACCTCAATTAAATTCACAGAAGTACCTGGGACCGAGGGTGGAAAGCGTGTGCCACAGGAGCAGGAGGTGACTGAAAGCGGATTGAGCACAGTGTCTAATCCACGTTACTCACAGCTCAACACAGCACGGTGTTGGGTTGCTTTGATTTCATTCCTTAATCGTTGAGCTTTCCACCAACACACCTTGCGGGCATCATCTTGTAATTAACCCCTTCTTGCCCTCAAAGGGGCTGGGGTCCTGATGCCAGCAAGGAGCCTGCACCTCGCCCTAGTGCCTGTTCTCAGTGTGAGAGTCACTGCAGAGCATCAAGATTCAGCCAATCCGCTCTGCTGTGACTGGATGTTCATTGCTTCCCTTGAGTCTATCATCAGATCCAACAGCAACAACCCAGCAGCCAACTCTGATCAGAAGAAACATTTCATTTGATTTATTGTCACATGTATTAACATAGTGAAAAGTATTGTCTCTACGCACTATATAGACAAAGCATACCGTTCATAGAGAAGGAAAGGAGAGAGTACAGAATGTACTGTTACAGTCACAGCTAGCGTGCAGAGAAAGATCAACTTAATGCAAGGTAGGTCCATTCAAAAGTCTGGCAGCAGCAGGGAAGAAGCTGTTCTTGAGCCGATTGGTACGTGACCTCAGACTTTGTATCTTTTTCCATAGAACCATAGAAAATTACAGCTCAGAAACAGGCCTTTTGGCCCTTCTTGTCTGTGCCGAACCATTTTTTGCCCAGTCCCACTGACCTGCACTTGGACCATATCCCTCCACACCCCTCTCATCCATGAACATAGAACCATAGAAAATGTTCCCGACAGAAGAAGATGGAAGAGAGAATGTCCGGGGTGCACGGGATCCTTGATTATGTTGGTTGCTTTTCCGAGGCAGTGGGAAGTGTAGACAGAGTCAATGGATGGGAGGCTGGTTTGCGTGATGGATTGGGCTACATTAATGATCTTTTGTAGTTCCTTGCGGTCTTGGGCAGAGCAGGAGCCATACCAAGCTGTGATACAACCAGAAAGAATGCTTTCTATGATGCATCTGTAAAAGTTGGTGAGAGTCGTAGCTGACATGCCAAATTTCTTTAGTCTTCTGAGAAAGTAGAGGTGTTGGTGGGCTTTCTTAACTATAGTGTCGGCATGGGGGGGACCAGGACAGTTTGTTGGTGATCTGGACACCTAAAAACTTGAAGCTCTCGACCCTTTCTACTTCGTCCCCATTGATGTAGACAGGGGCATGTTCTCCTTTACGCTTCCTGAAGTCAATGACAAACTCCTTCGTTTTGTTGACATTGAGGGAGAGATTATTGTTGCCGCACCAGTTCACCAGATTCTCTGTCTCATTCCTGTACTCCGTCTCCTCATTGTTTGAGATCCGACCCACTACGGTGGTATCGTCAGCAAACTTGATGACACTAAGATGACGCCGGAGCAGAAGGCCATTCGACCCCTCGAGCCTGCTCTGCCATTCAGTGAGTTCCTGGCTCCCCAAAGCCTGTCCGCCATCTACAAGGCACAAGTCAGGAGTGTGATGGAATACTCCCCACTTGCCTGGATGGGTGCAGCTCCGACAACACTCAAGAAGCTCAACACCATCCAGGACAAAGCAGCCTCGCTTGATTGGCTCCCCATCCACAAACATTCACTCCCTCCACCACCGACGCTCAGTAGCAGCAGTGTGTACTATCTACAAGATACACTGCAGCAACTCACCAAAGATCCTGAGACAGCACCTTCCAAACTCTCGATCACTGGGGTCAGGGGTCAGTGTGAACCATGGCCACCTGGGGTCAGGGGTCAGTGTGAACCACGGCCACCTGGAGTCAGGGGTCAATGTGAACCACGGCCACCTGGGGTCAGGGGTCAGTGTGAACCATGGCCATCTGGGGTCAGGGGTCAGTGTGAACCATGGCTACTTGGGGTCAGGGGTCAGTGTGAACCATGGCCACCTGGGGTCAGGGGTCAGTGTGAACCATAGCCACTTGGGGTCAGGGGTCAGTGTGAACCATAGCCACCTGGGGTCAGTGTGAGCCATGGCCACCTGGGGTCAGGGGTCAGTATAAACCATGGCCACCTGGGGTCAGGGGTCAGTGTGAGCCATGGCCACCTGGGGTCAGGGGTCAGTGTGAGCCATGGCCACCTGGGGTCATGGGTCAGTGTGAGCCATGGCCACCTGGGGGTCAGGAGTCAATAGGATCCATGGTCATCTGCTGACCAAGAGTCAGTGGAATCCATGGCCATCTGGGGGGGTTCAAGGGTCAAAGCAGTCCACTTGTTTGGCACCACCTTCAACATTCATTGCCTCCATCACCGACGCTCAGTAGCAGCAGTGCGTACCATCTACAAGATGCACTGCAGCAACTCACCAAAGACCCTTAGACAGCACCTTCCAAACCCACGACTACTTCCATCTAGAAGGACAAGGGCAGCAGATACCCGGGAACACCACCACCTGGAGGCCCCTCTCCAAGTCACTCACCATCCTGACTTGGAAATATATCGCCGTTCCTTCGCAGTCGCTGGGTCAAAATCCTGGAACTCCCTCCCTAACGCATTGTGGGTTAACCCACAGCACAGGGACTGCAGCGATTCAAGAAGGCAGCTCACCACCACCTTCTCAAGGGCAACTAGGGATGGGCAATAAATGCTGGCCTAGCCAGCGACACCCATGTCCCATGAATTAATAGAAAAAAATCATGGCTGATTGTAAACATTAACATCCTTTTCCCACATTATCCCCATATCCCTTGATATCTTCCATATCTAGAAACCTATCGATCTCAGTTGTAGAGGGTGGTGGTAGAAGGAGGTGCTCGGAGTACATATAATAGCAAGAGGCATCTTGACAGATACATGAGTAGGGAGGAATAGAGGGATACGGACCGCATAGAGGCAAAAGCTCTTTAGTTTAGAAAGGCACTGTGTGTCGGCGCAGGCTGGGGGGCCAAAGGACCTGCTCCTGTGCAGCACTGTTCATTGCTCTGTCTTGAATATATTCAGTGACCAGGCCTCTACAGTCTCTGGGGTAAAGAATTCCAAAGGTTCACCACCTTCTGAGTGAAGAAATTCCTCCTCATCCCAGCTGTAACTGGCCTGCACCTTATTCTGAGTCCGTGTCCCCTTGTTCTAGACCCCTTGCTCCCCATGCCCTCAGCACCCCCCACCAGGGGGAAACATCGACCCTGTCGCGCCCTGGAAGAATTTGGGAAGCTTCAATGTCTCATTCTTCTAAACTCTGAAGAATACAGACTCAGTCAGCTCAATCTCTTCTCACAAGACAATCCCACCATCCAATAGAAATATAAAAACAGGAGGAGGCCATTCAGCCCCTGTTCCATCTCCTACTTGTATGATGTCTCCTCTGTGCGGCCTGGATGCTGGAGACACAGTACAAACTCCTCACAGTTTACCACAACCATCGTCCTGACACTCTAACCGTGAGGGTAACTCACAGACTAACCGACTGTACCTCCCCAACCACCCATCCCATCCCAACCCAGTCAATCTTACCCCATCAAGGCTGGACCACATGCTCACAGGCACAAAGAGAAGGCAACAGCAAAACAGAGAACTGGAAGTTAAGATGCTTCGCTTTAACAGCTGATAGAAGCCCCATCCGTTTATGGAAAATTGTACTTACTGTCCGTTGTCTATGGTCGTGTTCTGGGACAGGTTCAGGGCTGCAATCCTCATGAGATTCTAGAATGCAAAGGCAAAGTTACATTCGAATATACACATGAATTAGGAACAGGGGAAGGCCACTCAGCCCCTCGAGTCTGCTCCACCTTTCAATAAGATCACAGCTGAACTGATTGTAACCTCAACCCCACATTCCTGCCCACCCCCGATAACCTTTCACCCCCGATAACCTTTCACCCCGATAACCTTTCACCCTCTTGTTAATCAAGAATCTATCTCGCTCTGCCTTAAGCATATTCGAAGTCTCTGCTCCCACTGCCTTTTGAGGAAGAGAATCCCAAAGACTCTCCGAGGGAGAAAAATTCTCCTCACATCTGTCCTAAATTAGTGAGCCTCTATTTTTAAACCGTGACCCCTAGTTCCAGACTCTCCCACATCTCTCAGGATCTTAAAAGGTTTTGATCAAGTCTAAAATCTAGCGGAATACAAACCTGACCTCTCTAACCTTTGGTCGTAAGACAACCCACCCATTCCTGGAGTGAGACTGCTAAACCTTCTCTGAACCGCTACATGCAGGCATGCACAGCCTGTACTGCATCGCAATGACGCAGTGAGAGTGCGGTGAATTGGGAAGCTTGGGGTGGCACAGTGGTTAGCACCGCTGCCTCACAGCGCCAGGGACCTGGGTTCAATTCCCAGCTTGGGTCACTGCCTGTGTGGAGTCTGCACATTCTCCCCGTGTCTGGGTGGGTTTCCTCCGGGTGCTCCGGTTTCCTCCCACACTTCAAAGATGTGCGGGTTAGGTAGATTGGCCATGCTAAATTGCCCCTTAGATCCAAAGATGTGCAGGTTAGGTGCATTGGCCATGCTAAATTGCCCCTTAATGTCCAAAGATGTGCAGCTTAGATGGATTGGTCATGCTAAATTGCCCTTTAGAGGTCACGATGGAGTTGTATAGAACTTTGGTGAGGCCACAGCTGGAGCACTGTGTGCAGTTCTGGTCGCCACGTTATAGGAAGGATGTGATCGCACTGGAGGGGGTGGAGAGGAGATTCACCAGGATGCTGCCTGGGACGGAACATTAAAGTTATAAAGAGAGGTTGGATAGGCTTGGGTTGTTTTCATTGGAGCAGGGAAGACTAAGGGGTGACCTGATTGAGGTGTTCAAGATTATGAGGGGCATGGACAGGGTGGATCGGGAGCAGCTGTTCCCCTTAGTTGAAGGGTTACGAGGGGACACAAGTTAAAAGTGAGGGGTGGGAGGTTTAGGGGGGATTTGAGGAAAAACCTTTTTACCCAGAGGGCGGTGAGGGTCTGGAATGCGCTGCCTGGGAGGGTGGTGGAGGCGGGATGCCTCACATCCTTTAAAAAGTACCTGGATGTGTACTTGACACGCCGTAACATTCAGGGCTATGGGCCAAGTGCTGGCAAGTGGGATTAGGTGGACAAGTCAGGACTTTTTATGCGTCGATGCAGACTCGATGGGCTGAAGGGTCTCTTCTGCACTGTAGGATTCTGTGCCAGTGAGATTAGCAGGAGAAATACATGGGCTGACGGGGATAGGGCCTGGGTGGGATTGTTGTCGCTGCAGGTTTGATGGGCCGAATGGCCTCTTTCTGCACTGTAGGGCTTCTATGGCTTGTAGCAGCTCCCGAGTTGAGAATTTCAGAAAGACACTTCAATCTAAGCTACACTTGCTCAGCGGTGAGGTTTGTACAGATACAAGCAGAGCCCCAAGACAGACAACATCGCAACACTCCCCCAACCTGAGCTATGTCAGTACACTGACTTTTAAAGATTTACCTCAGTTGGAAATCGCTTGCAACACAAAATCATCAGAAAACAGGACAACAGAAGGTCATGTGAATGAAAAATACACGGTATAGGGGACTGTGATTTGGTGGGAATGGTTCTGGAGGAGTCATAGAGCCATGGAGGTTTACAGCATGGAAACAGGTCCTTCGGCCCAACTTGTCCATGCTGCCTCTTTATTCAGCCACTAAGCTAGTCCCAATTGCCCACGTTTCCATGGAGGAGTGATCCAGAAATCCAAGCTTCAGTTTAAATTCAGACAAGGTGAAGAAAATTGAATAAATGTGGAATGAGAAGCTGGTCTCAGCGATGGTCTCTTTTTGGGAGGTAAATATTCTGTTTCTAAATCTTTCTAACTATTTCTTCGCTCACTGGACGCAGGTGTCGCCGGCTGGGCCCAGCATTTACTGCCCATACCTAACTGCTCTCAATAAGGTGGTGGTAAGCTGCCTTCTTGAACCGCTGCAGTCCATGTGATGTAGGTACATCCATAGTGCTGTTAGAGGGAATTCCAGGACTTTAACCCAGCGACAGTGAAGGAACGGCGATATATTTCTAAGTCAGGATGGTGAGTGACTTGGAGGGGAACCTCCAGTGGTGGTTGTTCCCAGGTATCTGCTGCCCTTGTCCTTCTAGATGGTCGTGGGTTTGGAAGGTGCTGCTTAAGGAGCCTTGGTGAGTTGCTGCAGTGCATCTTGTAGATGGTACACACGGCTGCTACTGTGCATCGGTGATGGACAGAGTGAATGTTGAAGGTGGTGGATGTCAAGTGGGCTGCTTTGACCGTTGACCATCAGATGAACATGGATCCTATTGACTCCTGACCCCAGATGGCCATGGTTCACACTGACCTCTGACCGCAGGTGGCCATAGTTCACACTGACCCCTGACCCCAGATGTCCATGGTTCACACTGACCCCTGACCCCAGGTGGCCATAGTTCCCCCTGACCTCAGGTGGCCATGGTTCACACTGACCCCTGACCCCAGGTGGCCATAGTTCACAATGACCCCTGACCCCAGGTGGCCATAGTTCACACTGGCCCCTGACCCCAGATCCCACTGACCCTGACCTCAGATGGCCATGGTTCACACTGACCTCAGATGGCCATGGTTCACACTGACCCCTGATGGCCATGGATCCCACTGACCCCCGACAGCCATAGATCCCACTGACCCCTGACCCCAGATGGCCATAAATCCCACTAACCCCAGGTCATCTTGGTTCGCACTGACCCCTGACCCCAGATGGCCATGGATCCCACTGACCCCAGATGGCCATGGTTCACACTGAACCCTGACGGCCATGGATCCCACTGACCTCTGGCCCCATGTGGCCATAGTTCACACTGACACCTAACGGCCATGGTTCACACTAACCCCTGACCCCAGGTGGCCATGGATCCCGCTGACTCCTGACCCGATGTGGCCATAGTTCGCACTGACTCCTGACCCCAGATGGCCATGGATCCCACTGACCCCTGACGGCCATAGTTCACATTGACCCCGGACCCGAGGTGGCCATGGTTTACACTGACCCCAGGTGGTCATGGTGCACACTGACCCCTGACCCCAGTTGGCCATGGTTCACCCTGACCCCAGGTGGCCATGGTTCACACTGACCCCAGGTGGCCATGGTTCACACTGACCCCTGACGGCCATGGTTCACACTGACCCCTGACCCCTAATGGCTGTTACCTGCAGCGAGTCCTTCAGCTGAGGGATCAGGAGTTTGAATTTGGCCACTGGGTCGTCCTGTTGCTGGGCCTGTTGCTGCTGTTGTTGCTGTGGGAGCGGCGGCTGGCCGGCCTGGGCCTGGGCTGCGGCCAACTGCTGGGCCTGAACCAGCTGCTGCTGCTGCTGCTGCTGGGCCGCGGCCGCCAGTTGTTGTTGTTGTTGTTGTTGCGGGTTGAGCGGCGCCGCCATCTTGTCCCGTTCCCACTGCCGAACCCGTCCCTCGGCCTGATTGGTCCACAGGGAGACGCGACGTCACCTGGGCCGTTACCGATTGGCTGGTCACCGCGTCAATCAAACCGCCGGTCCTGATGGACTATGCGTGCGCAAATCAGTCCCGGACTGGGTTACCATCTTTGATACTGGCAAAATCCACTCGTTCGCCATCTTTGGTACTGGCAAAATCCACTCGTTCGCCATCTTTGGTACTGGCAGAACCTACCTGCTCACCATATTTGGTTCTGGTAATTACATTATTTCTGTGATGTCCAGAACTGCCTAACTTCTTATTGTCCTGCCATTCGTTGTGTATTCCCTTGCCTTGTTAGTCCTCCCAAATACATCACCTCACATAGGGCTGATTTAGTTCAGTTTAGGTCAATGGTTATCCCCAGAATATTGATGGTGGGGGACTCAGCAAAGGTAATGCCATTGAACTTCAAGGGGCGATAGTTAGTCTTCTCTTGTTGGAGATGGTCATTGCCTGGCACTTGTGTGGCGCGAATGTTACTTGTCACCCCAAGCCTGGATATTGTCCAGGTCTTGCTGCGTTTGGACATGGACTGCTTCAGTGTCTGAGGAGTTGCGAATGGTGCTGAACATTGTGCGGTCATCAGTGAATGACTTCTTCCCACTTCTGACCTTATGATGGAGGGAAGGTCACTGATGAAGCAGCTGAAGATGGTTGGGCCTCGGACACTGCCCTGAGGGACTCCTGCAGTGATGTCCTGGAGCTGAGACCACCTGAACTTAAGTGTTTTGCTTGAATAAATACTAAAGCAGAGAAAGCCGTAAATGATACTGCAAAGTACAGCAGCAGGATTTACAGATTTAGATATTATAGATATATTTACACACTTAAACACTTGTTTGTGTAAAAATGTCACATTCTAATTCGATTAAATAAAAAAACAATATTCAGCAGGTCAGGCAGCATCTGTGGAGTGAGAAACTGAGTTAACGTTGCAGATCAGTGAACCTTCATTAGCATTTGCTGATGTATGTTAAAGTTTGATGGCAGTCACAGGTATTTTTATTCATAACTCTCTGCAGTCAGGTCATGCATCAGGCTGAGGTTCTGCCCCCTCAGCAACTTTTCTTGCGCAGCCTTTGCTTCTGGGTGCATCCAGACTTGAAACATTAGCTCTATTCTCTCTCTCCACAGTTGCTGTCAGACCTGCTGAGATTTTCCTGCATTTTCCATTTTCGTTTCCGATTCCAGCATCTGCAGAAATGTGCTTTTATCTTAATACTCTGGGGACCCGGGTTCAAATCCCACCATGGTGTGGTGGCACAGTGGTTGGCACTGCTGCCTCACAGCAGTGACCTGGATTTGGTTCCCGGCTTGGGTCACTGTCTGTGCGGAGTCTGCACGTTCTCCCCGTGTCTGTGCGAGTTTCCTCCGGGTGCTCCAGTTTCCTCTCACCATCCAAAAGACATGCTGGTTAGGTGGATTGGCCATGATAAATTCTCCCTCAGTGTACCCCGAGCAGGCGCCGGAGTGTGGGCCTCTTTTAAGGTTAAACCAAATAAACAAACTCAAATTAAATCAGGACAAAGTAAAAGGGGCAGCTCCCCAAAAGGAGGGGGAACAGCCCGAACAAAAATCAAAGTACAAAGGAAACTTAAGAACATCAAATCATAATGTGATTATCAGGGTCGATAATGCACCCCAACCGCTGCGGTGCCCAACGGGCGCGGAAGGCGTCAACTGCGCCCGTGGACACCGCATGCTCCCTCTCCAGGGACACCTGGCCGCGAACATAGCTGTGGTAGGGGGTCAGACAGTCAGGATGGATGGCCCCCTCGATCGCCCGCTGCCTGGACCTGTAAATGGCGTGTTTTGCCAGGCCCAGGAGCAGGTTCACGAGGAGGTCGCCATCCCGACCCTCCCCTCTCCGCGTGGGACTGAAGTGCAAACAAAACATCAATAAAAGGTTTTTGAGGAAAACAAAAAGGGAGTGCAGCCTAAGACGCAAAACATAGACATGGTCCATGGTCTCCACAAGGCCACAGAAAGGGCAATCTTCGGAGCCAGTGAACCAGTGAATCCTACGGTTGTGCAGAACTGCTGCATTCATCACCCTCCACCCCAGGTCCCCGATGTAATTGGGGAAGATCCCTCCGTAGAGGGACCTCCACTGGGGACCTCCGCCGCCCAGCGGCAACAAGGCCCGCCAAGGTGTATCCGGGCGACAGGCGAGGACGCGGTAGTGGAAGGTGTGCAGCAGCAGCCCGTACAGGAAACGCCTCCGCGCGGTGGAAAAGGGCACGGAGGACATTTCCGCGAGGCGGCTCAGGCTGTGGGGCACCTGGCCCGAGGAGGGGGTTTGAGGTTTTGGGCCAATGTGGAATTCCGTCCGAACAGGGGAACGCTCGGGCGGGATCCCACCGCACGCCTGCGCCGCCTCGAGACCGCGTGCACTTTCGGGGCCGAGCACGACCGTCCTAAGGTCTTGGATGGCTTTGGCCACGCGCCGGATGGACTCCCCCGCGCGCTCAGCCAGCACGTGGGGGCTCATCCAGCCCGCTCCTCCGCCATCAAGCACGTCCCCGATCCTGGTCACCCCGGTGTCCACAGCCCTCCTCTCCGCCAGCCACCTGAAGTTATACGGCTGGAGGAGTGGATTCCTGAGCAGCGGCTCTCGCACGAGAGGCGCTACTCCTGACGGGGGAGAGCTGCGTCGCGAGGCGACCGTGTTCCAGACAGTGAGCAGGTCCTGGTAAAAGACGGGCAACTCCTGCAGGGCGGTCGAAACGCGCCCCAGTTCGATATGCAGGAGCTGCACGTCATAATTCAGGCCGTGCCACTGGCGGAGAAATGCGTCGCCATGGCACACCATCGTGGAGGGGGCTCAACGTAAAGGTACCTCTGCAGGGCCTGGAGGCGGAAGGTCTCTATCTGAGTGCGAAGGCACACCAGACCTTGTCCGCCCTCCTCAAGCGGGAGATGCAGAACCGCAGCAGGGACCCAGTGTAGTCGATTGTCCCAGAAGAACCGCAGGAGGGTTCTCTGGATATTGGTGACAAAGCCAGGGGGAGGGGTCAAAGTGACCAGCCGGTACCACAGCATGGAGGCGACCAGCTGGTTTATGACGAGAACTCGCGCCCCATAGGACAGCACTCGGAGCAGTCCTGTCCAGCGATTCAGGCGGGCGGAGACTTTGGCCTCCAGCTCCCGCCAGTTCGCTGGCCGGGATTCCTCGGCTGGGCAGAGATGGGCCCCCAAGTAGAGGAGGTTGGTCCTGCTCCAGGTGAAAGGCCTGAGCTCCTCTGGAAGGGGGTCTGTCTCCCAAGGACCGACAAGGAGTCCGGAGCACTTGGCCCAGTTGATCCTGGCGGAGGACGCGGCGGAGTACACCGCCTGGCATTCTTGCATCCTCCGCAGGTCAGCCGGGTCCGTGAACATGAGTAGCGCGTCATCGGCGTGAGCTGACAGGACCACCCCTGCGTCCAGGCCACGCAGAGCCAAACCCGACAACCTCCTCCGCAAGAGGCGCAGGAATGGCTCCATGCATATCGAATACAGTTGGCCAGACAAGGGGCAGCCCTGCCGTACTCCTCTCCCAAAGCGAAGGGGCGCTGTCAGGGACCCGTTAACTCTGCGGCAGAGTACAGTAATCGGATCCGGGCGACAAAATGCGTCCCGAACCCGAATGCCCGCAGAGATCGGAGTAAATACTCATGCTCCACCATGCCAGAGTGTGGCGACTGGGAGGTTTTCACAGTAACTTCATTGCAGTGTTAATGTCAGCCTACTCGTGACACTAATAAAAAAAACTTTAAACTTTAGATGGTGAAATTTGAATTCAATAAAAGAAAAAAAATCAAATGACCCTGAAACAATTCTTGCAAAAACAATCACCAGGGAAGGAAATCTACCGTCCTTACCCGGTCTGGCCTACATGTGACTCCAGACCCACAGCAATGTTAACTGCCCTCTAAAACGATGGGCAATAAATACTGGCCCAGCCAGCAATGGCCACATCCAATGAACAAAAGATATATAAACCTCAATCACCAATACATAATAAAGATTTGAATGTCGGGTGGAATTTTTAGAAGAACGAGTGGAGGTCTAATTGAGGTGTACAAGCTGATGAGGTGGATTGACAAAGGAGACGTGGAGAGGCTGTTTCCTCTTGTGGGGCAATCTAGAACAAGAGGTCACAGTTTTAGGAGAAGCGGGTGGCAGATTTAAAACAGAGATGAGGAGGAATTACTTCTCTCAGGAGGGTGGTGAGTCTGTGGAATTCACTGCCCCAGAGCGCAGTGGATGCCGGGCCTTCGGGTAAATTTAAGAGGTGGACAGATGTTTAATGAGTAATGGGTTTGAAGGGGTAGGGTGAACGGGCAGGAAAGGCCCGTCAGGCAGAAAGGTGAGGCTGAGATGAGATCAGCCCTGATCGTATTAAATGGCGGAGCAGCTCAAGGGGCTGAATGGCCTACTCCTGCTCCTAGCTCCATGGTTCATCCCTATGATCAAGTATATGTTTATTTTTTGCCCTTATTAAACCTCACTGTCTTCAACTCCCTGCAGACTCTCCCTCTATAACTATAGTGTAATTTGCAGTAGCTGATCCCCTCCAGATGCACATGGCTCCCAGGTATTGCAGGTTTTTAAAGTCTATTTTGGTTCTATTTTGCTTTGAAATGGTACAAATTGCTGCAGGGGTAATTGTCATGTGAGTGTACCTTCAAGAAAGTTTTTTAAAAATCATGTAGCTTACAGCTTCAGTGATGTCATTGGGGGTGGAGCTAAGCTGTGGCAGTCAGGTGATAGGGGTTTATCCTTTGGGCTTTCAGTTTCATTTTGGGGAGAGTGTTGGAAGCAGTTTAGCAGCAAGATAAGAAGCAGTCTCTCTCTCTCTCTGTTCGGTTCTGAAACTATTATCAGTTAGTGGAAGAAGAGGCTTATTGCCATCCTGCCTTAAAGAAGCTGTGTTTTGGGAAACAGGTTCAACTGCAACCTCTTCTGAGTTTCTTCACAAGGGATTTTCAACCCAGGAGGGTGGATTCCTGCAGCAAGTGGGCATTAACCTATGCTGTACCGTGCTTAGTTAGAGGGGTTTGTGTATTGGATGTTGGCTTTGGTTGGGACACGAGATATTCCTTAAGAGTTATATATTATCATCGTTATGTTTCTTGTCTGTAATTATTAAAAGTTCTTGCTAAATGTCTTACTATACATATCAACAATATTCTTAATTACACTTTGTTTTTGATAAAAGCTCCCCATGGGTCAGTTGAATCATACCTGAAGTGAAACCTCTCAGGCTCATCCTAGACAAATTCAACGTAAAATGTTAGGTCAGATGGGCTTCATAAAACACCTTGGAGTATCCAACCTGATTTGTAACATTAATGGCGACTAAGGTAGCAACTGAGATTCTAAGTTTGATTTTATCGGTACTGTGTTGTCTGCAGCCAGTATCCTTTATTGTTACTGAAGCAGTATAACTGACATCATGTTGGTTTTAATCTGTTCTCTGGTTTCAGTGTTCTCCTTGGATGGCAGGGTAGAGCTTGATTGGGATAATTGACAGGTCAGGTCATATGACTGGGGACAGCTATGTTTTCACAGAGAAGTCCAGTTTTAGTTTTGTTTTTCAGAAGCTTCTTGGAGCTGAGAGACAGCAGTGTTTTTCCCCCCTCTCTGGAGTTGGAGTTTTTGCCATCTAAGTGTTGTTCTCTCTTTGCTCCTCTCTCACGTCAGGAGACTGGAAGCTGCCAGAGACTAAGTTTACCTCTCTTGAGGTTTTGCTGTTTAGAGGATATATTCTTCCCTGAAAACTACTGGCTTGGATTTCTGTCCATAGATGTAACAAAGCTGGAAATCCAGTATCACATGAGCATACTCGTTATAGTGCTAATTCTGAAAAAGGGTGCATATCTCAGATATTGCTTTAAATTGGAACAACAGAGATAGCTAGCTGTTAACGGTTATATTGTGCCATGTCTTGTAATTGGTAAAAGGGGAGGTGATGGCCTAGTGGTATTATCGCTAGATTACTAATTCAGAAACTTGGCTAATGTTCTGAGGACCTGGGTTCGAATCCCGCCAGGGCAGATGGTGGAATTTGAATTCAAAAAAGAATTAAGAATTTACTGATGACCATGAAACCATTGTCGGGAAAAAGCCATCTGGTTCAAAAACATCCTTTAAGGAAGGAAATCTGCCATCCTTACTTGGTCTGGCCTACATGTGACTCCAGAGTTACAGCAATGTGGTTGACTCTCAACTGTCCTCTAAGGGCAACTACGGATGGGCAATGAATGCTGGCCCAGCCAACAACACCCATATCCCACAAATGAATTAAATTATGCTAATTCTTTTTGTTATATTCTGTGTTCTTAAATAAACGTTGTTTGATAAAAGCTCCCTAGTGGGTCACTTGAATCATACCTGGAGTGAAACATCTTATGTTCACCCCAATGGCAAAATCAAATGTGAAACTTAGGGTCGAGGCTAACTTCACAAAACACTTTGGAGCTTCCGGCCTGGGTTGTAACAATAACACTGACATCAAAATTGTTCATCAATTTGACCCTATGAGACCCAATCGCTGCTCTATTTCTACTTGCCTAGCCTCAATGATTAGGTCCATTACATTCCTCATCGCCAAAATCAAAAAACTCCCTCCTTAACAGCACCACGGGTGTACCTACACCACATGCACTGGCAGTGGTACAAGGCAGCAGCTCACCACCACCTTCTCAAGGGGCAATTAGGGATGAGCAATAAAGGTCAGCTAAGTCAGTGACATTGATGTCCAGTGAGCCAGAGGGTCTCTTTTCCACATCAGACCCAGGGTTTGAATGGAGTGCCTCTTAAAATGTTTGTGTGGAGCTTTGATGTGAGGCCGGATTTCCAGTCTGCAAATTACAAACGAACATACAAAATAGGAACAGAAGAGCTTGCAGCCCCTTGAGCCTGCTCCGCCATTCAGTAAGATCATGGCTGATCCGTCTGTATAAAAGCAAATTACTGCGGATGCTGGAATCTGAAACCCAAAGAGAAAATGCTGGAAAATCTCAGCAGGTCTGATAGCATCTGTGGAGAGAGATTAGAGCCAATGTTTCGAGTCTGGGTGACCCTTCGTCAGAATGAAGATAAAGAGTCACCCAGACATGTTCTCTCTCCACAGATGCTGTCAGACCTGCCAAGAATCTATCTACCTCTGTCTTAAAAATATTCAGTGACCTTGCTTCCAACTTCTGAGTTCCGAAATCGCACAACCCTCAGAAAGAAAATTCTCATCTCTGTCTTATATGAATCATAGAATCAGAATCCCAACAGTACAGAAGGAGGCCATTCGGCCCATCAAGTCTGCACTGACAACAGGTCCCATCCCCGTAACCCCACATATTCACCCTGCTAATGCCCGACACGAAGGGGCAATTTAGCATAGCCAATCCACCTAACCTGCACATCTTTGGACACTAAGGGATAATTCAGCATGGCCAATCCACTTAACCTACACATCTTTGGACTGCTAATTGTAAAACAGTGCCCCCCACCCCTCCCCCCCAAAAAGTTCTGGATTTACCCACAGGAGGGAACATCATTGTTGTTTTAAGATCAGACTCTGCCATTTTGGGATCTGGACTGAATTGGGAGTAACTGACCTTGTGTTTATTTTATTAGTGTCACAAGTAGGTTTACATTAACACTGCAATGAAGTTAATGTGAAAATCCCCTAGTCACCACACTCCGGCACTTGTTCGGGTTACACTGAGGGAGAATTTAGCATGGCCAATGCAGCTAACCAGCACGTCTTTCAGACTGTGGGAGGAAACCAGAGAACCCGGAGGGAACCCGTGCAGAGATGGAGAGAACGTGCAGACTCCGCACAGGCAGTGGCCCAATCCGGGAATCGAACCCGGGTCCCTGGCGCTGAGAGGCAGCAGTGGTGTTCCAATGCTTACGCTCGGGACACTGCTGCCCCACAGGCAGTCCCAGCAAGAACCTGGCTAGGTATGTGAAAACTCCCTCAATAAGTGAGAAGGGGGAGATGATGGCAAAGTGGTAATGTCACAGGACTAGTCATCCAGCAGCCCAGGCTAATGTCCTGGGGATACAGGTTCAAATCCCACCACAGCACGAGGTGGAATTTAAATCCAGTTGATAAATTTAAAATCATAGGGTTGCTTATCTGGCAGGGGAGAGTCAATGGTCAGGAAGATTGATTTCCCAGACAGATTCTTGGCCTTTTGGCTAAGATCAGTGTCAGATCAGGTGCAATGTCTCATATTGCTAGCTTGGATTTTCTTTGTCTCTCTTGTGGGAACCATAATTTGGATTCAATTTGAATTTTTTTTTGGAATAAGCAAGGAGACGGATTAACGGTTTGCCCTGACCACTCTGCACATTAACTTTAAGGATTAAATTTTTAATTTAAAACGTTGGCACGCAATCAACCACTTGTAACAGGGGAATCAATCATTTAAGCTGTGCCAGAGTTAATGAGGGTGTGGTGAGTGTAATTAAGGTGGCTGCAAGGAATGTTGAATATCAGAGAATGCGAATTGTGCTTTGTGTCCAAGCTAAAACACAAGGTGTTTATGAACTTCTTAAGATTGTGCGTCCAACACTTGGGAGGTTTGAAGTAGTCTTGCTATGTTTAGTTCATTTTGATCCAAGGGGTTTAGAAGTTAATTGGGCCTGGCGACATTGGATTAAACTTGGTCATTTTGATCTAGAGATCTAAATCGATCGGGGCCTAGTAAAGTGCGGGATGGTTGCTATGGCAACAACTGGAGACATCTTGTTATTAGACTACTCTGACTGAATCCCAGAATAACAGCACTTCCAGACTTAATACAATAAACTGGGCACCGAATGATGATTGAACAAAGAAAAAGGGGTTTAATCAGAACTCAGTTTGTAGGTTTATCCATTTCCATGCACGAGACAGGGCCAGAAAACTAGATCATAAGTGAAACAAATAAAAACTAAATATATCTTTCCCCCAAACAAGATCTAGCCGCACACATTCCCAGAAGTACGAAGTGATGTCAGTCACAAATGGGTTCTATTTTAATCTCTCTGAGATGCAAGTTGTTGACTGTTGGAGTCCGCCCAGTTAGACGGTGTCCCTGTGGTGCCATAACTTGAACTTGGAACGCCAGGAATCGGGAAAACTTGCCTTTATTAATACAATGTTCAAAAATTGGCCATACATTAAAAATGTCTTGTGTGGAAAAGATGAACAGGTTGGGACTCTAATCCATTGGAGTGCAGAAGAATCCCTATAATGCAGGAAGCCAACATTTGGCCCAAGTCTGTCCCGACTTCTAGCCCCATAACACCTGCCCTATCCCCCTTTGCCATGGCTAATCCCTCGAACCTACACACCTTTGCAAGGGGCAATTTAGCATGACCAATCTACCCAACCTGCACATCTTTGGACTATGGGAGGGCCAGGGTCAACGCCAGGGTCCCAGAGCCACTGAAGTCCTTTAGAAATATAATCACTGTTACAATGCACATACAAGACCGAATATTGTAGACTGAAAAAATTGACATACAGAACGGGTAAATGCATTAATCAATATTGAACTTAATTTGCCAAAAAAGTGCACTTTGACAGAGGGGTGAGGGTTACTACCACAGAGCGCAGTCGAGGCCAAAACATTGTATATTTTCAAGGAGTTAGATATAGCTCTTGGGTTAAAAGGATCAAAGGTGGGGAGGGGGGGGGGGGGGGGGGGGGAGAGTGAGAACAGGTCACTGAGTTGGATGATCAGCCATGATCAAAATGAATGGTGAAGCAGTCTCGAAGGGCTGAATGGCCCACTCCTATTTCCTGTGTTCCTATGGATAAGGTGGAAGAGCAATGTGGGTTCACAATGATTCATAAACATTAAACACAGCAACAAAGGTTCACAAAAACGCAAGGGGAATAATTTTTAAAATATTCTTTGATGGAATGTGGGTGCCAATGGCAAAGGCCAACATTTGGTGCCCATCCTGATTGCCCTGGTGCATTGAGCTGAGTGGCTTGCTGGGCATTTCAGAGGGCACTTTGAGTGGATTGCTGTAGAGTCATAGAATCCCTACGGTGCAGAAGGAGGCCATTTGGCCCATCAAGCTTGTACCAACAACAATCCCAACTCGGCACCTATTCCCGTGCCCTATATATTTAATATTTACCCTGCTAATCCCCCTCCCGACACGCAGGGACAATTTAGTACAGCCAATCAACTTAACCCGCACATCTTTGCACAGTGGGAGGAAACTGGAGCACCCGGAGGAAATCCACGCAGGCACGGGGAGAATGTGCAAACTCCACACAAACAGTGACCTGAGGCTGGAATTGAATCCGGGTTCCTGGCGCTGTGAGGCAGCATTGCTAGCCACTGTGCCACAGTATAGGCTAGACCAGGTGAGGCTGTCAGAGAAATATCAATGACAGTTTCACAGACACCATTACTGAGACTAGTTTTCAATTCCAGATTTCATTCATTGAATTTAAATTCCACCAGAAGCTGTGGTGAGGTTTGAACCCACCCCCTCAGAGCATTAGCCTGAGCCTCTGGGTTACTAGTCCAGTGACTAGTCCACTACACCACCATCTATCCTGAGAAATTGTTAAACGTGTAAAGAACCTTCAACAGGGCAGGGATTGGGCTTTGTCCTGTCCTCCATTTTACTAAAAGGACATGAAGGCACTGAGGAAGCCTCAAAGTTGAAGCCAGAACTGAGGGGTTATAATTTAGAGAAAGATTGAGTTTAAGTTTTAAGTTTAGGTTTATTTATTAGTGTCACAAGTAGGCTTATATTAACACTGCAATGAAGTTACTGTGAAAATCCCCTAGTTGCCACACTCCGGTGCCTGTTCGGGTACACTGAGGGAGAATTGAGCAGGGCCAACGCACCAAACCAGCAAGTGTTCTGGAATGTGGGAGGAAACCGGAGCACCCGGAGGAAACCCATGCAGACACGGGGAGAATATGCAGACTCTGCACAGTGACCCAAATCAGGAATTGAACCCAGGTCCCTGGTGCTCTGAAGCAACAATGCTAACCACTGTGCCACCGTGCTACCTGAACAAGCTGGGCTCCTCTTTAACATGAGGAAGAGATTCGATAGCGTTGATGAAGAGAAGATGTTTCCACATGTGGGGGAAGTACAATTAGCAGCAGTATACGATGAAATGTGAGCAGTCGTCCATTCAAACCTGCCTCAACTCTACATAGAATCCCTGCAGAAAGAGGCCATTCGGCCCATCAAGTCTGCACCAACCTACCTTTCTATCTTACCCAGGCCCTAACCCTGTAACCCCACATATTTACCCCACTCATCCTCTTATACATCTTTGGACACTAAGGGTCAATTTAGCATGGCCAATCCACCGAATCTGCACAGCTTTGGGGTGTGGGAGGAAACCCACGCAGACACGGGGAGAACGTGCAGACTCCGCACAGACAGTCAGTCAAGGCCAGAATTGAACCTGGGTCCCTGGCACTGAGTCAGCAATGCTAACCACTCTGCCACCTTCCTGCACTAAACCCCATTAGTACCCAAAAAAAGTTATTGACCTTTATTGTGTTAACATACTCAATAACTGAGAACCTACAGCATTTTGCCACAGAATTTCAAAGACTCTCAACTCCTTTAGTGGAGAGAAGCCTCAAAGTTCATCCTTTCCATAGATAAGGAGATCCAAATTGTACCCATAGAATCCCTACAGTGCAGGAGGAGGCCATCCGGCCCATCGAATCTGCACTAACTCTTCCACCCTGCACATTTCCCACGACTAATCCAGCTAACCTACACATCTTTGGAAACTACAAAGCAATTTAGCATGGCCAATCCCCCTAACCTACACATCTTTTGGACTGAGAGAAAACCGGAGCACCCGGAGGAAACCCACGCAGACATTAATTAAAAGTAAACATACCATTTGTTTTAATCACTTGCTGTGGCTAGTGTCTCAGGACAGCCAGGTCTCTTGTAATACCGATATTTCACAAGCTACCTCTCACCTTTTAAAAATCACACCACTTTTCAAATTGTTCTTCCAAATTGGATAATGTCAGACGTTCCCACATATTGTTTCATCTGCCTCATGCTTGCCCACTCGTCCAAGCTGTGTCCCTCTGCTTCCTTCCTCACAGCTTACTCTACTCCACATTCAGTGGATACTGCTCCCCTTTTATCCTTCCTGCTAGTCACGTCCTTAAAAAAATCCGAGACACTTGTCAAACACAACATCTCTTCCATAAATCGTATGGACTCGGCCCAATCATATGATTTGTGTTATCAGGTCCCCAAGAATAGATTCGAGCACTTCTGGCAGCATGGTGGTTAGCATGTGTAGGTTTGGGGGAATCGGCCATGCTAAATTGCCCCTTAGTGCCCAAAGATGTGCAAGTTAGATGGATTGGCCATGCTAAATTGCCCCATCGCATCCAAAAATATGCAGGTTAAGTGGATTGGCCATGCTAAATTGCCCCTTAGTGTCCAAAGATGTGTAGGTTAGGTGGATTGGCTATGCTAAACTGCTCCTTAGTGTCCAAAGATGTGTGGGTTAGGTGCATTGGCTATGCTAAACTGCTCCTTAGTGTCCAAAGATGTGTGGGTTAGGTGGATTGGCTATGCTAAACTGCTCCTTAGTGTCCAAAGATGTGCAGATTAGGTGGATTGGCCATGCTAAATTGCCCCTTAGTGTCCAAAGATGTGCAGATTAGCTGGATTGGTCATGCTAAATTGCCCCTTAACATCCAAAGATGTGTAGGTTAGGGTGGATTGGCCTTGCTAAATTGCCCCTTAGTGTCCAAAGATGTGAAGGTTAGGTGGATTGGCCATGCTAAACTGCTCCTTAGTGTCCAAAGATGTGTGGGTTAGGTGGATTGGCTATGCTAAACTGCTCCTTAGTGTCCAAAGATGTGCAGATTAGGTGGATTGGCCATGCTAAATTGCCCCTAAGTGTCCAAAGATGTGCAGATTAGCTGGATTGGTCATGCTAAATTGCCCCTTAACATCCAATGATGTGTAGGTTAGGTGGATTGGCCTTGCTAAATTGCCCCTTAGTGTCCAAAGATGTGAAGGTTAGGTGGATTGGCCATGCTAAACTGCTCCTTCGTGTCCAAAGATGTGTGGGTTAGGTGGATTGGCCATGCTAAATTGCCCCTTAGTGTCCAAAGATGTGAAGGTTAGGTGGATTGGCCATGCTAAACTGCTCCTTAGTGTCCAAAGATGTGTTGGTTAGGTGGATTGGCCATGCTAAATTCTCCCTTAATATCCAAACATGTATAAGTTAGGTGGATTGGCCAGGCTAAATGGGTGGGGTGTTAGGGCAGGGAAGAGGCCCTGGGTAAGATACTCTGTCAGAGAGTTAGTGCAGTCTCGATGGGCCAAATGGCCTCTTCAGCACTGTACAGTAGCATTTCTCCTGCTGACTGTTAGGCTAATTGGCCCATAGCTCAGTTCTGTTCTCTTTCTCGTTTTGTTTTGAATCGTGGGGTTAAAACATTTGCCACCTTCCAAAGCAATGGGGACGGTTCCACAAGCGAGGGAGTGCGTGAAGACCGCACAAGAGCAGGGTGCGAGACTTTCAAAAAACGTGTCACAAAAGGTACCACGAGAGCAGCCGCCAAAAGAAAACGCTGGAGTAGGAGAGAGTAACTTGGAGAGATTTCAGTTGATGCTTTATTGTTTCCATATGGCTAAGGATTAGCTTCATTCGACTGTTCTGTTAAGGACACCGAGTCCAAGTGGCTCCAGGGAGCACTGTTACGTCCTTAAAGCGGTTACAAATAGAATCAGTAAAACTTTACATCCACTGACCCTCCCTGAATCCTATGGAATGACTGAATAACACTAACTTACCAACTACATTAGCAGTGTATGTACATATCAGCACACTAAACTATAGAACCTTGTAGTAGGAATATATCTCACTGTGAAAATCAGGGTGTTTCAAACACAACCCAAGTCAGAAACATGGAAAAATATTTTGTACATAATTATTCGCTGTGAAACTTGCAGTAACGAATCTCAAGTGATGAAAAGATTCAAGGTCATACATGAAAAAAAGTCTTTTAAGAAAGTTTTTTTTCCCTCTTCGGTTCCATTGGAAAACTGCACCATTTTAAATGGGTTTAAGGATACAATATACAGTGTAACATGCAAAAACAATGCACTGCATTAACTGCACGCAAACCAGTTCATAAAAACAAAACCTGCATCTTAAACCGAGGAGAAACGGCACCTCCTTAAACTATTACAGACAATTCTCAAAATAAAAGGAATCCTTAAAATCTTTTTTCTTTTACTTTTCTTTTTTTTTTAAAAAAAAACCTTTTTTTTTTTAACCAAGCCATAAACGACCACATTGTTCTGGGGGCCCCAGCCGCACGCACTGGAGCAAGAGGATAGTTCGAAGAACGAAAGAGAGAACCATAGGCCATTCAGGCTCGCAAATAACATCACGAGGCAGCTTTCCCGCGGGGACAAAGGTGGCAGCTGTCGAGAAGGGGCTGGGAAGAGGCTGTCGGAACCGCCCTTTAACTGTGGCCACCGGCCACTGTCTGTCCGCTGCCATTGTCCACCCTGGGAGGAAACTGGAAATCTAACTCAAATAATAATCCTTCAATCTGATCTTAAAACGTGAGGCTGACAAGCACTTGATTTTGGAGTCTAGTTCAGGAGCTCTACTTCATGCGTACTGAAGGTTCAAGTATAACAGGGGCTACAAGTCTCGCTTTAGTTAAAACTCCATGTTGCATTAATCCTCAATGACTATTGGTTCTTCATTCATGGGCTGCCTAGGCTGCTGTGATGCAGAAGATGCGCGTCCTTGTCGGATCAGAATCTGTCGGTAGGGCTGACGAGCTGCTCGTTTCATATCCACTGGACCCAGCATCTTACGCACTTTCCTAATTTCCAGAAAAACAAGAAAAAAAAAGACACTAAATAAAACTGCAAATGGCACAACTGACAAACTTTCCACGTAGCAGATTCAATTGGGTTTGGATCCGAGAGCTCCAATGTTTGATTGAAGTAAACAACACAGAAACAATTCTGTTTCCTCACATCTGTCCTGAACTTATCATTTCCCACTCTGTCTCTCCGTCTTGGTGGGCAGCCCACAGTACAGCATCCTCACTAACAAGGATCCCAAGTCCAAGGTTTTAAACATGACCATTCTGGGCGGCACGGTGGCACAGTGATTAGATCTGCTGCCTCACAGCCCAGGGACCCGGGTTCGATTCCCGGCTTGGGTCACTGTCTGTGTGGAGTTTGCACATTTTCCCCGTGTCTGCGTGGGTTTCCTCCGGGTGCTCCGGTTTCCTCTCTCAGTCCCAAGATGTGCAGGTTAGGGTGAATGATTTCCTCCCACAGTCCCAAGATGTGCAGGTTAGGGGGACTTGCCATGCTAAATTGCACCTTAGAGTCCAAAGATGTGTACGGTTAGGGGGATTAGCCCTGGTAAATGTTTGGGGTTACGGGGATAGTGTGGGGGAGAGGGCTTGGCTAAGTTACTTGTCTGAGAGTTGGTGCAGACTTGATGGGCTGAATGGCCTCTTCTGCACTGTAGGGATTTTATGATACCAATGGCACTTAATATTTTGTATTTGCCCTGACAACCTGTCCTGCTGTTTGAGTTTCTCCAGTCTGTTCTTTGTGGCGGTCATTTTACAGTGGACCTCTTTTCCATTGCTAATACAGGTTTATTCTTTGTGAAGAGTAATGGTAAATGATCTGAGCAACATTACATAACAGTAAAGCCTTGTCCACATGGATCCTGGAGACAATGTGGGATGGAATAAATTCTCCATGTTAAGACCGTGCAGGCAAACCGCTTTTACTGCCCTCCCTGCTTTTACTGCAAATCTTCTCCCTCTGCAGTGCCCGACACTCTGGGCCAGAGATCAACGCTTCAAGCCATATCTTACTCTGTGCTTTTCCCATATCCCGCATTTACCCCAACTTCCAACAGTTATCCACCCTCCCTTAAAACACAGAACGGTCTCTGCCTCAATCACTCTCTGTGAAACAGGATTCCTTCATCTATAAACGCAGCATTATCACTGACAAACCACCCCCCACAACATCTTCTCTAAACCTTCTTTGCTCCAGAGGGAGTGGTCTTAGTGCTCCTCACAGCTGCCTTTCCCACCCGTGCCGTTCTGCAGAATCGGCACTGTATACTCGCTATGGTTTTTAAGTCCTCCCTACAATAGGATGGTCAAAGCCATACATACTGTGCCAGAATCAGAGTTTGTACAACAGAGGCATAGAATCCCTATCGTGAAGAAGGAGGCCATTCAGCGCATTGCGTCTGCACCGACTCTCCAACAGAGCATCTCACCCAGGTCCTATCCCTGTAACCCCACACATTTACCACAGCTAACCCATCCAATCTGCACATCTTTGGACACTAAGGGGCAATTTACCATGGCCAGTCCCCAAACCTGCACATATTTGGACACTAAGGGGCAATTTAGCATGGCCATTCCACCTAACCTGCGCATCTTTGGACACTAAGGGGCAATTTACCATGGCCAATCCACTGAACCAGCACATACTTGGACTGTGAGAGGAAACCAGAGCACCCTGAGGAAACCCATACTGACACGGGGAGAACGTGTTAGACAGTCACCCGAGGCTGGAATTGAACCTGGGGCCCTGTGAGGCAGCAGTGCTGACCACTGTGCTGCCCAATGGTACATGTGGTTGAAGATGGAAGTACGGGTCGTCCACCTTCTGTTAAGCCTGGATATGATTTTCACACCATTATTGCAGCATGAACATCATTTGTTAAATTACATTGATTTAATAGAAACATATTTACCACCAAAGCATCTAATGAGTGACAGTGGTGAGGATCGAGGGCTCTGCCAGCGACGCCAAGTTCCCATGAAAGAATTTTAAAAAGTGAGCAGCAAGAGGTGAAACTGTGGTTCACACCATAGAAAGCATTCTTTCTGGGTGTATCACAGCTCGGTATGGCTCCTGCTCTGACCCAGACCGCAAGGAACTACAAAGGGTTGTGAATGTAGCCCAGTCCATCATTCAAACCAGCCTCCCATCCATTGACTCCGTCTACACTTCCCGCTGCCTCCGCAAAGCAGCCAGCATAATTAAGGACCCCACACACCCCGGACATTCTCTCTTCCACCTTCTTCCGTCGGGAAAAAGATACAAAGTCTGAGGTCACGTACCAACCGACTCAAGAACAGCTTCTTCCCTGCTGCCGTCAGACTTTTGAATGGACCTATCTTGCAATAAGTTGATCTTTCTCTACACCCTAGCTATGACTGTAACACTACATTCTGCACCCTCTCCCTTTCCTTCTCTATGAACGGTATGCTTTGTCTGTACAGCTCACAGAAAACAATACCTTTCACCGTATGTTAATACATGTGACAATAATAAATCAAATCTAATGAAAAGCCATGACACAATTAGGGAGGTCGTACGAATAGGAGAGCTTCACCAAGCTGGGCAAGCCGGCTGTTAGCTGGGAAGCTGCGTGTCTGGCTGTCGGCAGAATAGTGTAAAAATGCTAATTACCGAGTTTCGTCTGTTGCTATGAAAAGGACATCGTCGGGTGCGTCGATCCAGTTCATCCTCCTGCCCTTCATTGGTGGCAGGGACCCAGGCTTCAGCACTTTGGTGTTTCTCGAGTATGGTTTCCCATTGATCATGTAACCCCGGTTAATGGCAGTCTGTCACAGGACACAAACAATTAATGCTCAGGAACACAGAGAATGGACTGGCACAGGGAAGGGGAGAGAGGAAAACCTGTTGGACTTTAACCTGGTGTTGTTAAACTTCTTACAGGGAAGGGGAGACAGGGCGGGGAAGACAAGATGAGGTAAAGGCCAAATGATTTCCCAGCAGTGCTGTGTAAGTACCACGATTTGAAGAGTGTTTGGAGGTTATACAAGCAGACACCTGCACACAAACTGAAACCTCCCCACGTTGCAGTGGATGGAGCATGGAAACCTCCTGTAGCATTGGGTGAGACAGCTTCTGGCTGGCGCAGGTGAGACTGGAGCATCTGTTTCTATTCTGTAGCCAGCTCTGTGGCGTGGCCCTGAAACCCACACAAAGAACAAAGAACAGGGCAGCACAGGAACAAGCCCTTCGGGCCACCAAGCCTGCACTGATCACATTGTCCGACCTAGGCCAACCGCCTGTTTCCCTCTATACCCTGTCTATTCATGTGCCTATGTGTCTTAAATGTCACTAATGTAACTGCCTCAGCCACCTCACTTGGTGCATCCCCCACCACGCTCTGTGTAAAAAACTTCCCCCCCACATCTCCACTGAACCTTCCCCACTCCCCCTTACCTTGAACTTGTGCCCCCTTGTATTGTCATTTCTGACCTGGGAAAAAGCTTCCAACTGTTCACCCTATCCACACCCCTCATAATTTCACAAACTTCTATCAGGTCGCCCCTCAGCCTCCGTCTTTCCAGGAAGAACAACCCCAGTTTACCCAATCTCTCCTCATAGCTAATACCCTCCATACCAGGCAACATCCTGGTGAACCTTTTCTGTACCCTCTCCAAAGCCTCCACATCCTGCTGGCAGTGTGGTGACCAGAATTGGACACAGTATTCCAAATGTGGCCTCACAATGTTTTATATAATTGTAACATAATTTGCCAACTTTTACACGCGATACACCGGCCGATGAAGGCAAGCATGCTTTCTTCACCAGCTTTTCCACCTGTGCTGCCACGTTTAAGGATCTGTGGACCTGTACTCCCAGATCTCTGTATGTCTATGGTCCTGATGGATTTGCACAGTAAGAAGTCTCACAAGTCAGAAGCTTTTTCCCAGGGTGGAAGAGTCAATTACGAGGTGGCACAGGTTTAAAGTGCGAGGGGCAAGGTTTAAAGGAGATGTCCGAGGCAGATTTTTTACACAGAGAGTGGTGGGAGCCTGGAACTCGTTGCCAGGGGAGGTAGTGGAAGCGGATACGGTAGTGACTTTTAAGGGGTGTCTTGACAAATACACGAATAGGATGGGAATAGAGGGATATGGTCCCCAGAAGGGTAGGGGGTTTTAGTTCAGTCGGGCAGCATTGTCGGTGCAGGCTTGGAGGGCCAAAGGGCCTGTTCCTGTGCTGTATTGTTCTTTGTAACACCAGGTTAAAGTCCAACAGGTTTATTTGGTAATAAACCTGTTGGACTTTAACCTGGTGTTGTGAGACTTCTTACTGTGCCCACCCCAGTCCAACGCCGGTATCTCCACCTGATGGATTTGCCATTTATTTTGTAGCTCCCACCTGAATTGGATCGACCAAAATGCATCACCTCGCATTTGTCTGGATTCTCATTCCATGCCCAACTCATATTTCCCCAGGAACTACTGAGTATTAAAGACCCCTGGGACGCAGGTGCAAACCTCTGGGACAGGGGCACAAACAGCTGGGACGGGAACGCAAACGCCCAGGACACGAGCGCAGACCCCTGGGAACCCGATCTGTACTTGACAACCAAGAAGATAAAAAATTGGAGTAAACCATGTGGCCCGTTCAGCCTGCTCCACCACTCAACATGATCATGGCTGATCTTCAGCTTCTAGCACTTTTCCGTCCATTCCCTGTATCCCTCGATTCCCTCAGACACCAGAATGTGTCCATCCCAGCTTCAGCGCATCCACAACCCCCTTGGTGCCGAGAATTTCAAAGATTCACAGCCCTCTGAGTGAAGGAATTTCTCCTTACCAGGTCCAAATGATTTTCCCCTTCGTTCTAGATCCCCCGGACCTGTCAAATCTCTTCAGAATTTTGAGTGTTTCAATGAGATCACCTCTTACGCTTCTAATCTGAAGCGAATATAGACCCAATTCACCATAGGAGGAGATAGGGGACAGCGTAGAGGGAGTTTTACTCTGTATCTAACCCCGTGCTGTGCCTGTCCTGGGAGTGTTTGATGGGGACAGCGTAGAGGGAGTTTTACTCTGTATCTAACCCCGTGCTGTACCTGTCCTGGGAGTGTTTGATGGGGACAGTGTAGAGGGAGCTTTACTCTGTATCTAACCCCGTGCTGTACTGTCCTGGGAGTGTTTGATGGGGACAGTGTAGAGGGAGCTTTACTCTGTATCTAACCCCGTGCTGTATCTGTCCTGGGACTGTTTGATGGGGACAGTGTAGAGGGAGCTTTACTCTGTATCTAACCCCGTGCTGTACCTGTCCTGGGAGTGTTTGATGGGGACAGTGTAGAGGGAGCTTTACTCTGTATCTAACCTCGTGCTGTACCTGTCCTGGGAGTGTTTGATGGGGACAGTGTAGAGGGAGCTTTACTCTGTATCTAACCCCGTGCTGTACCTGTCCTGGGGGTGTTTGATGGGGACAGTGTAGAGGGAGCTTTACTCTGTATCTAACCCCGTGCTGTACCTGTCCTGGGAGTGTTTGATGGGGACAGTGTAGAGGGAGCTTTACTCTGTATCTAACCCCGTGCTGTCCCTGTCCTGGGAGTGTTTGATGGGGACAGTGTCGAGGGAGCTTTACTCTGTATCTAACCCCGTGCTGTACCTGTCCTGGGAGTGTTTGATGGGGACAGTGTAGAGGGAGCTTTACTCTGTATCTAACCCCGTGCTGTCCCTGTCCTGGGAGTGTTTGTTGGGGACAGTGTAGAGGGAGCTTTACTCTGTATCTAACCCCGTGCTGTGCCTGTCCTGGGAGTGTTTGATGGGGACAGTGTAGAGGGAGTTTTACTCTGTATCTAACACCGTGCTGTACCTGTCCTGGGAGTGTTTGATGGGGACAGTGTAGAGGGAGCTTTACTCTGTATCTAACCCCGTGCTGTACCTGTCCAGGGAGTGTTTGATGGGGACAGTGTAGAGGGAGCTTTACTCTGTATCTAACCCCGTGCTGTCCCTGTCCTGGGAGTGTTTGATGGGGACAGTGTCGAGGGAGCTTTACTCTGTATCTAACCCCGTGCTGTACCTGTCCTGGGAGTGTTTGATGGGGACAGTGTAGAGGGAGCTTTACTCTGTATCTAACCCCGTGCTGTCCCTGTCCTGGGAGTGTTTGTTGGGGACAGTGTAGAGGGAGCTTTACTCTGTATCTAACCCCATGCTGTCCCTGTCCTGGGAGTGTTTGATGGGGATACTGATGCTCAAAATGGAATCTGTCATACACACAAAAAAAACACACACAACAGCATGGTGTATAATAGACACTTACCATTTGTCTAACTTGTCCATGATTAGCTAAATGTAAAGCAAGGAAAAAAGTGTCAGTAACATGTTTGATGATTACGCAACAACAAAGCTGCCCTCATCCCTAATGCTGAAGCAGGGAAAGCAGTTTATGGACACACACACTTTGCAGTGAGCGCATATTCACACAGGCTCCGGGCAATGCGGTCTGGTGGGCATAATTTCTGCTTCTTTCTCTGACTGAAGTGTCCTCACCTGAAAAGATTCTGCACCCAGGCTCACAATGGCTTTTCTCAGCATGGGGGCAAGGGGTGTTTAAATGTCCAGGGTCTCAGTGCTAATGATCAAACTCATGCTCAATGCACTGGCAATGTTCATGGATTGCATATTTCTACAAATCCTCCTCATCTTGCCAATGAGTTCAGCCTCTACAGACCGTGCAAGAATGGCCAACATCACCCCCCCCCCCTCCGACCCCAAAGAGCTCACCAGACACACTGTCCATGAAAACAGTGCACAGGGGTTCAAGGCAGTCTATCCAGTCTCTTTCTGAGGCAAGTCACCAAGTAGGTTCCTTGGAAAAGGAAGGAATGATGCTTAAATACAAAGCAAAATGGAGCACGGGTACATTCCCTTTGGACTGAGTTCGCTTGGTCTGTTGATGCTTGGTGCCCAGGGAATACATAGGAGGTATCTATCAGTTCCTGCTCACCTTGCTGTCACACACACAGATTGCAGATGAGGATAGAATGACTCTTGGCCACTTCCCAGTCTTCGGTTGAAGCAATGGGCAGCAACTGGTGCCCACGGAGCTGTAGCTTGGGAGAGGAGGATGGGCAAAAGTACGCCAGCACTCCATGATACGCCCGACAATGAACAGAGAGGAAGTCTGTTGATGGCGGCTCCACTTTGGAATACTGAGGCTTCCATCATCCAACCTTCACAAGCAGTTAGGAAGGATGCAGAGCAACACATGGGCGGGGGCTGGGGCTGCTGTTACCTTCAGGCCAGTGACAAACCTGAATGCAAAATCGGCAGGCGATGGCCTAGTGGTATTATCGCTAGACTATTAATCCAGAAACTCAGCTAACGTTCTGGGGACCCGGGTTCGAATCCCGCCACGGCAGACGGTGGAATTTGAATTCAATAAAAAATATCTGGAATTAAGAACCTACTGATGACCCATTGTCGGAAAAACCCATCTGGTTCACTAATGTCCTTTAGGGAAGGAAATCTGCCGTCCTTACCCAGTCTGGCCTACCTGTGACTCCAGAGCCACAGCAATGTGGTTGACTCTCAACTGCCCTCCAAGGGCAACCAGGGATGGGCAATAAATGCTGGCCCAGCCAGCGACGCCCATGTCCCACGAATAAACAAAAAAAGCAAGCAAGCCTACTGCACTCAGTGACATTAACAGAACCAATCTGTGGTTTAAAAATCATTGGTGTGGGAAGTGACAGGAAAAGAATTGTTCAGATTGGTTAAAGTGAGACCGAGATCTCCAGTCTCCCCGGAAATCATCTCCTTTGGAATGGAGAAACTGAGGGTAAAGATGGAGGAAAAGACTGATAGATTCCTGCTTCAATTGGAATTCAGTTCCTATCTCCTCTTCCTCGCTCACACAGCCCAGCCTCATTCAGCACATTTCTTCATCCACAGACTGCTGCCTGCACTCACAGCTCATTTGAGCCCCTACAGCAAGTTGTCCCTTCCATTTCCCCTTGATTTAAGGCCATTTTCTTTCAACAAAACCTTTAATCTAAGTCTTGAACCAAAATTCAGGAGTCTCAGACTACAGCAAGGATCCTGCATCTGAGGTTCGAATGATAGAATCCCTGCAGCGCAGGAGGCGGCCGTTCGGCCCATCAAGCCTGCACTGACAACAATCCCACCCAGGCCCTATCCCCACGTATTTACCCTAGCTAATCCCCCTGGCATGGCACTCCACCTAACCTGCACATCTGTGGGAGGAAACCGGGGTCAACATGTGAACTCCCCTCGGACAGTGACCGGAATCGAACCCGGGTCCCTGGCGCTGCGAGGCAGCAGTGCTAACCACTGTGCCACCCAGTCTCCGACATTCTCACCATTGTATAATCCCTCCTTCCCTCTACCCCAGGCCCAACAGTACTCCTGAAAGCATTTACCACACTCATCGCCAGCTGGCTTTGAAGCTGCAAATTCCTGTTTCTCCCTGGCCCTCCAAACTCACAACACGAGCACTGAAATGTTGCACAACTTCGACACACATCCCTCTGGGGGCAGCTGCAACAAGAGGATACTGCCCAATGCGGGGACAAAGTGCTGAAACGCAAAGCAGGTCCAGCTCGCTTAGGCACGTCATCCATCCTTTCTGCTCATTTTTACCCTTCGAGTCGCTCCCACACTCTCATGGATGAACCCCCCCCACCCTGGATCCCAACTCTTCCGGGGGAGGTTTAGGGGTGGTGGTGGGACAGTTGCATTACGCTGACTCCCCCTAGAGTGGGCATTACAGACTGCAGCAACAACAGAAGCTGCAGAGCTCACTGAAGCCTTTCCGAATATAGTCATTAATTCATATAAAAGAACCTCACCAAACAGCTCGCTCTGTGACAAGCTTCCTGATGCTGGCTGGCAAATCGCTGCATATTTCAGTGTGTCAGATGTGGGGAAAAGAGTTAGGGTGGACAATGGCAGAGTACCCGAGATCTGGCTACCAGTCCAGCCTCGACAGACAGAATGAGGCCTCCTCAGTTGGAAAGATCCCATGTGAGATGAGCTGGGGACAGTGATCGTGGGCGAAAGAAAGCACCAACTCCCCTATTCACCCCGGAACAGACACAGAGAGTGGGGGAAATGGAGGGAAGGTCACTGGTGTAGCAAGGGGTAATTTTCTGAGGAGGCTGAAGCAGATAGCGGGAGGTTTACTGCAACTATAACTGGGCTGCTTGACGCTGACCCTCAACGCTCGCAGCAAGTCCAGGAGACGAAAGTGGCAGAGGTGTTGAAGAGGCAGTTGGATTGCTGGACGATGGGTCACCGCAAACTTGGGCAACAAGCAGTTTCCCAAATGGCGACAGGCTGCTCTTAAATCAGAATACGGCGCATTTCATTCAGATTCACGGGATAACGACTAGCTAACAGACACAAGGTGACACTACTTAAGTGAGAACACGCACATCATAATACATACAATACAGTGACCAACTCATGGCTCTGTGATTCAGCACCCAAACATCCTTCAAGTGGGCACTGCCCTGCCGGTTAGTGAAAAGGGAGCTGGTCCGCACTGTGAGATTTGACAAGCAAAGTCACTGCATGGTATACATTACACACACACACACACACACAATAGCAAACAGCAAGAGGGTTCGAAGCAACTGCATAAATCATGAGGATTTGGTGCCACTGAACTGTATAACTGCCCTGCAGCTTCGATTGTACAGGAAAGGGAACACAAATCTGTGAAAACAGGCAGGGCACAAGCCAGGAGTACGGCAACCCGATAACACTCCAAAACACCCACAGAACCATTCGGACAGCCAGGAGACGGTGAATTTCACAGAATCCCTGCAGGGCAGAAAGAGACCATGTGCCTATTGAGTCAGCACCAACACCAATCCCACGCTATCCCCGTAACCCCACCCTGCTAATCCCCCTGACACTCTCCCCCCCCCCCGCACCTCGCAGAGTCTCCAAGTTATGGCCATGTCTGAAGTGGGTATCTGTTCTTTCCAGCCTCTCTGCAGCGCAGGCTGCAACTGACTCTGGAATTGGTACCAGAGGCATCAGGAACCCTGCACTGGCACATCCCCACCTCAAACACTAGACAGTGGGTGCAGACAGTTTGGCCAATGCTGCTCTTATTTCAAATCCACCTATGCCTCAGTTACACCTCTAGCTGAGCTCGGCTTAGAATCATACAGTGCAGGAGGAGGCCATTTGGCCCATCGAGTCTGCACCGGCCACAATCCCAACCAGCCTCTACCCCCATAACCCAATGTATTTACCCTAGCTAGTCCCCCTGGCAGTAAGGGGCAATGGAGCACAGCCAATCCAGCTAACCCGGAGGAAACCCACGCAGACATGGGGAGAACGTGCAGACTCCACACAGACAGTGACCCAAGCCGGGAATCGAACCCGGGTCCCTGGCGCTGTGAGGCAGGGGTGCTAACCACGGTGCCGCTCTGCTGATGCTGGGATTGTGCCACCCACCTTCTGGTTTGCAGTGCTCAGAATCCCACTGTCGCCACCAGCCACGGGGGGAGTAAAAACTCTACAGCAGCCCGGTGATTACCAGCAGGGTCCCTCATCTACAGTGCAGGGGGTGGGGGTGGAGGAAGGGTAGCAGGCCCTGCACAGGGGGGGGTCACCAACTCTACCACAAACCATTCTGCCTGACAGGGTGCCCGAGTGCCAATGTCCACGGCACTGAAACAGCTCGGCACAGGGACTTGGCCAACATTTCCTGGCTGTTCAAGTGCTGCTTCTCAGTGAAGTGTAAGAATTCTGTCTATATCCTGGCACAAGGACAGGCACAGCACTGTAACCTGTCCGATCGAGATCCTCCTCTCCTGCCCCTACTCAGCTCTTGAAGAGCGAGTACTTTATTCCGGAGATTTAATACAGTAAAATCCGGCTGGAAAGGGTGTTGGTTAGGGATGGCGTTTATTTATTGCTGAAGGCCAGGTACAGACACATTCCACCTCGAGCACAGCGGTTCCTAGAATTTAGTTAAGGAGGTCTGGATCCATTTGAACTGGGGAGCAGCACGCATCACGAGCAACTGAAATGACTTGCTCCCGATTGCAGGGCGGGGTTTGTCCCCAGGCAGCTTCACTGAGGGACCTCCCTCTCGCTGCACGAATCAGCTTCAATACCCGAGGAGTTCTACAAGCCTTTCGGGAGATCCAGCCAGAAGCCTCACTGGTGCTTCTGGCAGTTCTCAGACTGATCGCATGCCGGGAGCAGGAAGCTGTTTTGGAGGTTATCAAAGCAGGGGGAATTGCAAGGGGGAGCACCAACACAAAGCACTCACGATGAGGGTGTAGCCGTGAGCACGACTGCGCGATTGTCTTACCCCTAAACGGCATCAACAGACGTTTCTTCATAGTGCCTGGTAAACAAGACCAACAAGACAGTGATGAGGAGCAACGTAGAACATCACATACAATTAATCTGACTTAACGCGCTCACCCTGCACTCGGCAAAGATGAATCATCTGGTCCGTACTAGTAAGTCAAAGAACAGTACAGCACAGGAAACAGACCCTTCGGCCCTCCAAGCCTGTGCCGCTCATTGGTCCAACTAGACCATTCGTTTGTATCCCTCCATTCCCGGGAGTTTCTCAGTCTTGCCCAAGCCCGCTGCGCAGTTTGAGCTGTTTCGGGAGTCATCAACAAACTAAGCAACGTGAACGGGAGAATTGTCGGGACGGTGACACTGTGTCACCCGCAGGTGGAGGCTTGCACTCCGACCCAGGGATCAGGATCCAGCACTCCAGTTCGCGGTTCCCACAGCTCCGAGCAGGAACCTGTCAGGGCACCAAGTCGCAATGTTTGGTCCAGAGCCAGTTACGAAACAAAATGATTCTAAGCAGCCCTGACTTCCCGCCTGACCCGAGGCGCCGTTCAGCTTTGGCCCTTACAGCACACGCCGCCCGGAAACGGTCTGGAGTTAGATCTGGACTAGAGCTGTGGGCTGCTGAGGTGGGTGACCGAGCAGTCCAGCTACCTGCCTATTCCACGCAAGCGTACTGACCATCAATGCCGTTGTGCTGCTCGTATCCGCGTTTGCCCAAAATAGTTGGCGAGCCATGGTTCAGGACAGGGGGCATCCTGGCAGGAGTCACGCTGCCGGAATGTACAGCCAGGCTGGGAACAGGCTTCACGGATGGGTGGAGTTCTGCCGGGGTAAAAGGGACAAGAACACGTCACACACATGTCTCACAGTGCAGTCACGGAGATAATCCCAGCACATTCACGCAGACTACTGAAAATACAGGCCCTCGCTGCAACACGCACTGGAAAACTGAAATAAAAACACGAAACAATCACACCTCAGTCTTTGACTAATTAGGGAAAATTTGGATGGGAAGAATTGGGATGACAATACTCAAATCCTCTTTGCAGCCTGGAGACAGAATACTCCCGCCCCATCAGCTTCAGCGGTTAGGAACATAGCTTCTCGATGTGATGGACCGTGTAGCAAGCCCAGGTCCCAATGCTGCCTGCATTCGACAAATTACACACCATCATTGCGAGACCTAGTGACTAACAAACTGGACTGAACATGCAACTGCTTACCCAGGTACTTTACTATCGATTCCAGTGACTTCCTGATGAGAGGTTTGAGTTTAATTGCCTTCTCTCCGATTTCTGGAAGTCTAGCAGTGCCTGTGAGGATGAGAATGCAAGATTAGCTGCAACCAAGGGATAACAACCATTAGATTTACTTCATTTCTATCAAACTGTGAACCGGGAACCAAGGGGAACACCTTCAACACTGATCAGAAGCAGCGCAACTCATAAATCCCCCAACGGCACTGTTACAGATCAGAGGAAAGCCTGAAATAAAACATGTTATTTTGGAACATTACTTTCACAACTATCCATACTCTATGTTAAAACCCAGGTGTGAAAGAATGATGTTACAATATAGGCACAAAACACAAAATCAGCCAGTTAAACATTCTCCATCAGAAGGGCGGCATGGTGGTTAGCACTGCTACCTCACAGCGCCGGGGTTCAACTCCCGGCTCGGTTCACTGTCTGTGCGGAGTTTGCACATTCTCCCCGTGTCTGCATGGGTTTCCTCCGGGTGCTCCGGTTTCCTCCCACGGTCCAAAGATGTGCGGGTTAGGTGGGTTGGCCATGCTAAATTGTCCCTTAGTGTCAGGGGGGACTAGCTAGGGTAAATGCACGGGGTTATGGGGATAGGACCTGGGTGGGATTGTGGTCGGTGCAGACTCGATGGGCCGAATGGCCTCCATCTGCACTATAGGGATTCTATGAAAAAAATTACCCTGCCAGTTATCCAACTTGAAGTGTCAGTTTATTTATTAGTGTCACAAGTAGCTTACATTAACACTGCAATGAAGTTACTGTGAAAATCCCCCAGTCGCCACACTCTGGCGCCTGTTCGGGTACACTGATGGAGAATTTAGTACGGCCAATGCACCCTAACCAGCACGTCTTTCGGACTGTGGGAGGAAACCGGAGCACCCGGAGGAAACCCACGCAGACACGGGGAGAACGTGCAGACTCTGCACAGACAGTGACCCAAGGCCGGAATCGAACCCGGGTCCCTGGCGCTGTGAGGCAGCAGTGCTAACCGCTGTGCCACCGTGCCAGTTGATCCTTCAGAGATGTGAACATAAGAAATAGGGGCACAGAGTCCCTCATCAATCTTCAGGTATCTCATCACCCTTTCACATCAGGATAGAGATGGGAAGTATTTCAAACCTCACACTGCAACACATAGGGGCGGCACGGTAGCACAGTGGTTAGCACTGCTGCTTCACAGCTCCAGGGTCCCAGGTTCGATTCCCGGCTCGGGTCACTGTCTGTGTGGAGTTTGCACATTCTCCTCGTGTCTGCGTGGGTTTCCTCCGGGTGCTCCGGTTTCCTCCCACCGTCCAAAGATGTGCGGGTTAGGTTGATTGGCCAGGTTAAAAAATGCCCCTTAGAGTCCTGGGATGTGTAGATTAGAGGGATTAGCGGGTAAATATGTGGGGGTAGGGCCTGGGTGGGATTGTGGTCGGTGCAGACTCGATGGGCCGAAGGGCCTCCTTCTGCACTGTAGGGTTTCTATGATTTCTATGATAAGCAGCAAGTAACACACATCTTTAACAGAAGCCATAACGACACTTGTCTTTCCAGCAATTTGCATCTTATCGGCCTGCAAGAGGCAACACAACTTTGCTTCAGATATCCCTGTGACTGGGGCACATGGCTTACCCCAGTGAACTGACACAACAAGCCGATGTAAGCATACACAGACTAAGAGAGAGGCTAGTCTGAGTGCAGTGCCTTTCTCCACTAGGGGGCAGCATGGTGTTATGATCACTATGTGGAGATGCCGGTGTTGGACTGGGGTAAACACAGTAAGAAGTTTAACAACACCAGGTTAAAGTCCAACAGGTTTATTTGGTAGCAAAAGCCACACAAGCTTTCGGAGCTGCAAGCCCCTTCTTCAGGTGAGTGTGGGAGTTAATGGCCTCACCTGAAGAAGGGGCTTGCAGCTCCGAAAGCTTGTGTGGCTTTTGCTACCAAATAAACCTGTTGGACTTTAACCTGGTGTTGTTAAACTTCTTACTGTGTTATGATCACTGGCAGAGTTACAACCATCCCGGTATTTGTAACCTGCTCTGCCATTTACTAAGTTTAGTTTAAGTTTATTTATTTGTCACAAGTAGGCTTACATTAACACTGCAATGAAGTTACTGTGAAATTCCCCTAGTCGCCACACTCCGGCGCCTGTTCGGGTACACTGAGGGAGGCCAATGCACCCTAACCAGCACGTCTTTCGGACTGTGGGAGAAAACTGGAGCACCCGGAAGAAACCCACACAGACACGGGGAGAATGTGCAAATTCTGCACAGACAGTGACCCGAGCCGGGAATCGAACCCGGGTCCCTGGCGCTGTGAGGCAGCGGCGCAAACCCACCGTGCCGTCAGTTTGTGGCTGAGCAGTCTCTGCCCCAACTTGAAGAATCTTATCTGTTTCAGCCTCGGGGTACATTTAGAGAGCTGGCGCAGAGGGATTTGAACACCAGGGTTAAAGGTTTTAAATCATAGACCAGAAGCAAATGTGAGCGCACCCGAGATGATGCAAGTTAGGAAACGAAGGAGCAAAGTTAGGCTCCAATTTAGGAGAGGCAGGAGGCGAGAGGCTGTAATCAGCTAGGCACAAGTTACAGAGCAGGGGCACTCCATTCCAGTTCCACAGCAACTCACATTCTGCTTTGATAGCCGCACTGTTGATCGGTATAAAGGGACGCCGTGCTGCCTGTCGAGGGCGGAACAGGTTCTGACAGAAATACCGGGCAATTTTGGTTAGTTTCGTTGTTTGAAGACAGAAAGCCTGCCGCGTCTTCAGTGTAAACTTGGGGTTGGCATTCTTCACCCAATACCCATGGGGGTTCTGCAAGATTAAGAACAGGGACAGTTAGACGGCATATTGAACATAGCACACAGTACGAGTTACCGACATAACGCAGCGATCGTTTCAACTGTGAAACAGTGGGCACGTTCTCCCCGTCCCATTGTCCAAAGATGTGCGGGTTAGGTGCATTGGCCATGCTAAATTGCCCCTTAGTGTCAGGGGGATTAGCAGGGGTAAATACAAGGGGATAAGGCCTGGTTAAGATGATCTATCGGAGAGTCAGTGCAGACTCGATGGGCGAATGGCCTCCTTCTGCACTGTAGGGTTTCTATGAGATACACTCCTACAAAACCCATCTGGTTCACTGATGTCCTGTAGGGGAGGAAATCTGCTGTCCTTACCTGGTCTGGCCTACATGTGACTCCAGAGCCACTGCAATGTGGTTGACTCTCAACTACCCTTTGAAATGGCCGAGTCAGACACTCAGTTCAAAGGGCAACTAGGGATGGGTAACAAATGGTGGCCCAGCCGGTGACACCCACAGCTAATGAAAAAATAAAATATTGTCCCACTCGAAACTCCCAGAAATAGTACCCAAGGCCAACACACACACACACACACCCCTGAAAATACTCGCTCACTCTGGGGGGTTCCCGCGGAAATATTGTTGCACTTGGGCACCCCTCACTTCTGAGGATCCCCTGCACACACTGGCACCTACTGCTGGCAAATCTCAATTTGAACATCAGGTTTAAAATGGAATCCTCCAGTGCAGAATAAACAACTGGAAACAAAGCGGAGTTTCTTCAGAAATCACCCAAACCTCTTCCCACCGCCTTCCTCAATCCATTCGCCCTCTGGTTGTCTCTTACCCTGCTCTTGGAACGGAGAATAACCTATTCCACAACTTAACTATGGGTGGAAATATCTATTCTCAATCCTGCCGCTTGCATTTGTAAACTCCTCTTTTCAAATACTGGATTTATATTTTTCGACAAGGAGATTGTTATCCTAATGACATTAAAGCAAAGCCCTCTGACACTCAGCCCAAATACTTCCACTCAGAAGGTTCGAACACTTACCGAGCTGTTACGATTAGGCCCAGGTCTCTCGCCCTCCAGCCTTGTTGGCATCTTGAGGCCACCGTACTTCTTCCAGTAATTCCAGCAAGCGGCGCACAGTCTGCACTGCATGTTTGGAGGGCCCCATGAATACCACTGGTACGACTGGGTTGCTAAGAGGGGGGGAAACATAGATCAGAGAGTCCTCAGCAACTTGTCCTGAGTGGCCAAGACGGAACATCCAGCTTCAGCAAGTAACGAGTCACGGACCGTGGGCACTTATGCTGATGCTTAAAGACAACTCGGCAAATTAGAGCGATAGAGGGAGCGAGCGAGAGGCAGGGGGAGCGAGCGAGAGGCAGGGGGAGCGAGCGAGAGGCAGGGGGAGCGAGCGAGAGGCAGGGGGAGCGAGCGAGAGGCAGGTGGAGCGAGCGAGAGGCAGGGGGAGCGAGCGAGAGGCAGGGGGAGCGAGCGAGAGGCGGGGGAGCGAGCGAGAGGCGGGGGAGCGAGCGAGAGGCAGGGGGAGCGAGCGAGAGGCAGGGGGAGCGAGCGAGAGGCAGGGGGAGCGAGCGAGAGGCAGGGGGAGCGAGCGAGAGGCAGGGGGAGCGAGCGAGAGGCAGGGGGAGCGAGCGAGAGGCAGGGGGAGCGAGCGAGAGGCAGGGGGAGCGAGCGAGAGGCAGGGGGAGCGAGCGAGAGGCAGGGGGAGCGAGCGAGAGGCAGGGGGAGCGAGCGAGAGGCAGGGGGAGCGAGCGAGAGGCAGGGGGAGCGAGCGAGAGGCAGGGGGAGCGAGCGAGAGGCAGGGGGAGCGAGCGAGAGGCAGGGGGAGCGAGCGAGAGGCAGGGGGAGCGAGCGAGAGGCAGGGGGAGCGAGCGAGAGGCAGGGGGAGCGAGCGAGAGGCAGGGGGAGCGAGCGAGAGGCAGGGGGAGCGAGCGAGAGGCAGGGGGAGCGAGCGAGAGGCAGGGGGAGCGAGCGAGAGGCAGGGGGAGCGAGCGAGAGGCAGGGGGAGCGAGCGAGAGGCAGGGGGAGCGAGCGAGAGGCAGGGGGAGCGAGCGAGAGGCAGGGGGAGCGAGCGAGAGGCAGGGGGAGCGAGCGAGAGGCAGGGGGAGCGAGCGAGAGGCAGGGGGAGCGAGCGAGAGGCAGGGGGAGCGAGCGAGAGGCAGGGGGAGCGAGCGAGAGGCAGGGGGAGCGAGCGAGAGGCAGGGGGAGCGAGCGAGAGGCAGGGGGAGCGAGCGAGAGGCAGGGGGAGCGAGCGGGAGGCAGAGGGAGCGAGCGGGAGGCAGAGGGAGCGAGCGGGAGGCAGAGGGAGCGAGCAAGAGGCAGAGGGAGTGGCAGAGACAGAGGCAGAGGCAGAGAGGGACAGACAGAGAAGAGAGAGGGTAGCAAGATTCTACTTACTGTAACAGCTCTCACAAGCCCTGCCGGCCCCTCCGTTCTGTCCTGGGAAGCCAGCTCCATTCACCATCCCTGGTTTGCTGACTGCGTTATTCACATTGATCTGGTTCGGGTTTGGCTTGTTGCTGAAGAAGAGGAGAGGGAGATGGATGTTGAATGTTCCTGGTGCCTGATCAGCATGAGAGTGTGCCTTGCAGGAGCTGCAGCCCCATTGTTGCTAACCTGCTCGCCCAGATTGAACACTCTTGCTGTCAACTCTCCTCAAGTTGCAGTTGGAAGGAAATAGGCAACTCAAATGGTACTTGATCAAAAGATACCAGTCTGAGGGGGAGAGTACCAGAGGGACAGCACAGGCAATTACTGTGAACAGGCTGAGTCTGATGTTCCCTTCGACTGAACACCCTCCATGATAAACATTCACACACACAGCCAAACGGCTATGGAACCTATGAGCAGCACGGTGGCACAGTGGTTAGCACTGCTGCCTCACTGCGCCAGGGATCTGGGTTCGATTCCGGCCTTGGGTCACTGCCTGTGTGGAGTCTGCACGTTCTCCCCGTGTCTGCGTGGGTTTCCTCCGGGTGCTCCGGTTTCCTCCCACACTCTAAAAATGCGCAGATTGGCCATGCTAAATTGTCCCTTAGCGTCAGGGGGCCTACCAGGATAAATATGCGGAGTTATGGGGATAGGGCCTGGGTGCAGGCTCGATGGGCCAAATGGCCTCCTACTGCACTGTTGGGATTCAGTGGTTCTATGAACTGTAGCTGTGGAAGATTCATGTCTTCAGGAGAAGCAAGAAAATTAGATTAAAGGAAAAAATGTTAAAGCGAGACATCCAAACACTGAAACATTTAAAAACGTTATTGCTGGAAAGAAAAACTTTGTTGTCAAATCTTTTATTCTTGTACTCATCAGGACAATTTGCAAGAATATCAGCTGCCTGGTTGAAATTTTAAACAATGCTTGGCAGTTAACTGTCAGTCACCATCAACTGATACATTATCCATGGCAAGGCCTCTACCAGAGTCCACGTGCCAACCAATCAGCACACTCTTCTTACACAGTACAAATTCTTGCTCCCAATACATCTTGCAAATTACCCCGATGAGTGCAAGACAAAAAGCTTCGACAAAAAAAAGTCTTACTTTTTCCCAGCAATATAAGTTCTGTACTATCAAATGACCAGTTGTAAAAAAACTTTTTTAAAGGGTCAGAGGGTGTTGACTATGAGGAGAGGTTGAATAAACTAGGATTGTTTTCACTGGAAAGATGGAGGCTGAAGGGAGACCTGATAGAGGTCGACAAAATGATGAGAGGCACATACAGGGTGGATAGTCAGAGGCTGTTTCCCCAGGGTGGAAGTGTCAATTACAAGGGGCACAGGTTCAAGGTGAGAGGGGGAAAGTTTAAGGGAGATGTGTGGGGGAAGTTTTTCACACAGAGAGTGGTGGGTGCCTGGAACGCGCTACCAGAGGAGGTGGTGGAAGCAGGTACATTAACAACGTTTAAGAGGCATCTGGATGGGTAGATGGATAGGGAGGGAATAGAGGGAAACGGACTGAGTAAGGGCAGGTTTTTTTTTAGTTTAGTTAGGGCATCATGATCGGCAGAGGCTTGGAGGGCCGAAGAACCTGTTCCTGTGCTATACTGTTCTTTGTCCTTTGTTTATAAAGCCTGGGGACCTGGCCTGACTGTTGACATGTCTCTAATATGAGACAGAACTATAGGTTATTTATCCATTTACAAAGAGCCTCCAAAATGTTACTCACTAAAGTTGCGTTAGGCCCGAAACAGTTATTTAAAATCTGTCTGCTGTGTGCGCACGTGCCGACTCTCACACTGAGATAGAGTGATAACTTTCATTATTCTCCCACCCAGTTTCCCCGACATTTGGTTCCATATACAAAAGGATTCAAGTCCATGGGAGCACTTACTAGTTGGGGATGTACACCTGCTTCAGTCGACTCTCTGCTTCTGCTGCTTTCAAACGTTTCTGGAAGAAGAGAACCGGGTTGATTAGCCACCTCTCCAGACTCACCCCATCTTTGTTGAAGCTGACACCTGAAAAACTCAGGAACGCAGCCTGGAGGACTGATCAGGTTTCCGCTGGTCACCATCGTGTCCACACGAGGCTGCCTGGGACAAGACCGCTTGGAACCCACGGCATCAAAGCATCACCGGGGAGGCGATGGCCCAGTGGTATTAATCGCCAGACTATTAATCCAGTGAGTGTTCTGGAGACCCGGGTTCGAATCCCGCCACGGCAAAGAAAGGTTCACGAATGCCCTTTAGGGAAGGAAATCTGCTGTCCTTGCCTGGTCTGGCCTACATGTAACTCCAGAATATACTGATGGCCATGAAACCATTGTCGGTTGTCAGAAAAACCCATCTGGTTCACTAATGTCTCTTTAGGGAAGGAAATCTGCCGCCCTTACCTGGTCTGGCCGAGTGGTCCAGAGCCATAGCAATGTGGTTGACTCTCAACTGCCCTCTGAAATGGCCACTGAGTTTCAAGGGCAACTGGGGATGGGCAATAAATGCTGGCCAGCCAGCGACACCCACGTTCCATGAATGAATAACAAAATCTACTACATCCACAGACTCCCACCCCTACAAAAATACCAGGACACCAACATTCTATCTTTGGGATCACAGTTTGAGTGGGACAGAGTTAACCATTACACTGAACTTCCACTGTGAGAATACAAATATAGGCGGCAGCCCTGCTGAGTTGAGCCTAGCTGAGTCCCTGGGAAGGACATCAACAGTCTTGCCCCACTTCAAAGCGACATGCACAGTTAGTTTTGGACAGCTGTCATTCCTTGCTTGGTCTGCTCACTGCGCTGGTGAAGTGTGGGTTTTTAAATTGAGAAACTGTAAGAATTCACACCAGCAGAGGCCAGCACCTCACGCAGCCTCACCATCCGAAGGAGCAGAGGGAAGAAAAGCAATCAGTCTCATGTGAACAGCATCCTATCTGCAAGTGGGACCCAGGGTGGGGCTGCTGTTATCCCAGGGATTCCCATTGCAAAAACAGGCAGGAACTATGAGTATTCTTCCCACGTCACATTAGTTGCAGTGGGCTTGTAACACATGGGTGTGAGAAAGGTGTTGATATCTGGGAACTAATGAGCCCAAAACCCACTCCCCACTCACCCCCAGTCCCAAAACCCACTCCCCACTCACTCCTGCCCCCAAAACCCACTCCCCCGTCACTCCCAGTCCCAAAACCCACTCCCCCGTCACTCTCAGTCCCAAAACTCACTCACCACTCATTCGCAAAACCCACCCCCCAGTCACTCCCAAAACCCACCCCCCCAGTCACTCCCAAAACCCACCCCCCAGTCACTCCCAGTCCCAAAACCCACTCACCACTCACTCCTGCCCCCAAAACCCACTCCCCACTCACTCCTGCCCCCAAAACCCACTCCCCACTCACTCCCAGTCCCAAAACCCACTCCCCACTCACTCCCAGTCCCAAAACCCACTCCCCACTCACCCCTGCCCCCAAAACCCATTCCTCCATCAGTCCCAGTCCCAAAACCCACTCCTCCGTCACTCCCCTCCCAAAACCCACTCCCCACTCACTCCCAGTCCCAAAACCCACTCCCCACTCACCCCTGCCCCCAAAACCCACTCCCCCGTCAGTCCCAGTCCCAAAACCCACTCCTCCGTCACTCCCCTCCCAAAACCCACTCCCCACTCACTCCTGCCCCCAAAACCCACTTCCCACTCACTCCTGCCCCCAAAACCCACTCCCCATTCACTCCCAGTCCCAAAACCCACTCCCCACTCACTCCTGCCCCCAAAACCCACTCCCCACTCACTCCCAGTCCCAAAACCCACTCCCCACTCACCCCTGCCCCCAAAACCCACTCCCCCGTCAGTCCCAGTCCCAAAACCCACTCCTCCGTCACTCCCCTCCCAAAACCCACTCCCCACTCACTCCCAGTCCCAAAACCCACTCCCCACTCACCCCTGCCCCCAAAACCCACTCCCCCGTCAGTCCCAGTCCCAAAACCCACTCCTCCGTCACTCCCCTCCCAAAACCCACTCCCCACTCACTCCTGCCCCCAAAACCCACTTCCCACTCACTCCTGCCCCCAAAACCCACTCCCCATTCACTCCCAGTCCCAAAACCCACTCCCCACTCACTCCTGCCCCCAAAACCCACTCCCCACTCACTCCCAGTCCCAAAACCCACTCCCCACTCACCCCTGCCCCCAAAACCCACTCCCCCGTCAGTCCCAGTCCCAAAACCCACTCCTCCGTCACTCCCCTCCCAAAACCCACTCCCCACTCACTCCCAGTCCCAAAACCCACTCCCCACTCACCCCTGCCCCCAAAACTCACTCCCCCGTCAGTCCCAGTCCCAAAACCCACTCCTCCGTCACTCCCCTCCCAAAACCCACTCCCCACTCACTCCTGCCCCCAAAACCCACTTCCCACTCACTCCTGCCCCCAAAACCCACTCCCCATTCACTCCCAGTCCCAAAACCCACTCCCCACTCACTCCTGCCCCCAAAACCCACTCCCCACTCACTCCCAGTCCCAAAACCCACTCCCCACTCACCCCTGCCCCCAAAACCCACTCCCCCGTCAGTCCCAGTCCCAAAACCCACTCCTCCGTCACTCCCCTCCCAAAACCCACTCCCCACTCACTCCCAGTCCCAAAACCCACTCCCCACTCACCCCTGCCCCCAAAACCCACTCCCCCGTCAGTCCCAGTCCCAAAACCCACTCCTCCGTCACTCCCCTCCCAAAACCCACTCCCCACTCACTCCTGCCCCCAAAACCCACTTCCCACTCACTCCTGCCCCCAAAACCCACTTCCCACTCACACCTGCCCCCAAAACCCACTCCCCATTCACTCCCAGTCCCAAAACCCACTCCCCACTCACTCCCAGCCCCAAAACCCACTCCCCACTCACTCCTGCCCCCAAAACCCACTCCCCACTCACTCCTGCCCCCAAAACCCACTCCCCCGTCACTCCCATCCCAAAACCCACTCCCCCGTCACTCCCATCCCAAAACCCACTCCCCCGTCACTCCTATCCCCAAACCCCACTCACCCCTGAATTGAAATTTCATACACAGAGCAAGCACACTTTTACACGTGCTGTAGAGGCTCATAGCTCGGTTTTTGACTAGTGGCCCGAAAAGCTCATGTTGGTATAATGCTCCTTACTCGAGTGCAACGCAACAGTGGATCACAAAGTACTCATCATACAGTCACAACATTATCACATATACAAAACACAGGAAGGTCAGTGACAGCATTTGTACAGAGAAGCACATCAACCCCCATCAAATATTTATATGTGGAAAATGGCGATAGCATCATTCCAGATTTTGTCTTGCTAATCTAGTGCTGCACCTACAGAAAGCACTCTGACCTGTGCAACGCCACCCTGTGCTAACAGGGATCTGTCATTGCTGGCTGTATCAAAATAAATTGATGGATTAACGTCGATAGGCTCAAAAATACACTCGGGTTGCTCCCCTGGGCATAAAATTTGAGAGATTTAATGGAGGTGTTCAAAATTACGAGGATTTTGGATAGACTAGGTCAGTGGATCTTTCCCAAGAGGACCAGTGACCAGAGGACAAAGAATCGGAGCGAGGCGTTTCTTTACACAGGTCGTTTGGATCAGGAGAGTGCACCCTCAAGTGCAATGGATTCAACAGTAACTTTCAAAGGGGAATTGGATACTTGAAAGGGGAGAGAATTGCAGGGCTGAAGGACTAATTGGATCGTTTCTTCACATGGTCTCCTTCTTGTAAAAAATCTCATTATAAAGCTCGGAAAATTTTAGTTAATAGAGAATTTAAGAATAACCAGAACGTGGTAATTTTGAGTAGTTCAAATTATACAAACATCTTTTTAATCGTGGAGTCATGAGGTTAATCAGTTATCCCCAAATCTTTATAGTGACAGCTAAACCTAGTCTTGTCCCGAACTTCAATCAAAATACTCACCAATAGTTGAATAACAAGAATGAGCAGAAACTCTTCAATGATTTAGCCATCCAAGCAATGGTAGTATAGGAACCCATTTGGGCAATTTAAAGCAGCCATGAGTGAGAGAGTGGATTTGGTACCAATATGTCAAGGAAGCCCAGTGCCAGTACTGAAGCAACCAGACTACCAGCTCGTCCCAGCCTAGGCAAGGTGAGTTACTTTCTAGCAATGTTCAGTATTGTGCAAAAGCAGAATCCGCTACCTGTTGTACGTATCTGTCAGTTGTCTTCCACATGTAATAGTATTCGATTATGCTGGTTAGCGATTTCCACGGGAGCTGCAACAGGAGAAATATTTAGAGTCCAGAATAATAATACAATTTCAAGCAGCCAACATCACCCACCCATCTCCCAAAATTCCTACAATACAGTAAAAGCAGTAATCATAACCGAAGCTGTAGAAATGGCTCTGGAGGAACAGAGAGTCTTCTCACTAGGTTCATAGAATGATAGAATCCCTACAGTGCAGAAGGAGGCCACTCGGCCCATCGAGTCTGCACCGACCACAATCCCGCCCAGGCCCTACTACCATAACCCCACATATTTACCTGCTAATCTCCCTGACACTAGGGTCAATTTAGCATGGCCAATCCACCTAACCCGCACATCTTTGGAGTGTGGGAGGAAACTGGAGCACCCGGAGGAAACCCACGCAGACACGGGGAGAACGCGCAAACTCTGGAAGGAGGCCATTTGGCCCATCGACCCGGCACCGACTACAATCCTACCCAGGCCTATCCCCATAACCCTCATATTTACTCTACTAATGCCCTGACACTAAGGGGCAATTTAGCACGGCCAATCCACCTAACCTGCACATCTTTGGACTAAGAGGGGAAACTGGAGCACCCGGAGAGAACCCACGCTGATATGGGGAGAATGTGGAAACTCCACACAGACAGTCACCTGAGGCTGGAATTGAACCCAGGTCCCTGACGCTGTGAGGCAGCAGCGCCAACCACCGTGCCACCCAAGTTCAATTCAAATTTGTTAGGGACAAGGAAATAGACAAATTGCAGGAAAAGGTTTTGGATTGGGGGAGAGTAGATTTTAACAAAATAAGGCAGGATCTGGCCAAGGTAGACTGGAACGAGTTACTTGTGGGAAAACCTACAGAAGAGCAGTGGGGGAGTGTTCAAAGATGAAATGGGGTGGGTACAGACCCAACATGTTCCCTCTAGGGTAATAGGAAGGTGTAACAAACCCAGAGAACCATGATGACCAGAGACATTCAGGGTACAATGAGAAGGAAAAAAGAGGCTTCTAAGAAGTGTAAGGGGGAGTAAGTCTGCAGAGACATTAGTGGAGTGTAGAAAGTGCAGGATGGAGCTTAAGAAATCAATTAGGAGTAAAAGAGGGGATATGAGAAAGCTCTGGCTGGTAAAAGTAGGGAAAATCCTAAGATATTCTATAAGTACATCAATGGAAAGGGGATAACCGGGGAAAGAGTCGGGCCCATTAGGGACCAAGGGGGAAATCTGTGGGTGGAGGATTTTGTGAGGGTGTTAAACAAATATTTCACATCTGTCTTTACCCACGAGAATGAGGAGGTATTTATGGAGCTCGGGGAGAGAATTATTATAGGTATTGGAGGTATTGGCAGGCTTAACGGTGGACAAATCCCCAGGTCCGGATGAATTGTATCCCAGGCTGTTGTGGGAGGCGAGGGAGGAAATTGCAGGGGCTCTGACCCAAATTTTTAATTCCTCCCTGGCCACCGGGGAGGTGCCAGGGGACTGGGGAACAGCTAATGTGGTCCCACTATTTAAGGAAGATTGTAGAGACAAGCCAGGGAATTACAGACCAGCGAGTCTCATCTGTGGTTGGGAAACTACTGGAGAAGATTCTGAAGGAGAGAATCGATCTCCTTTTGGAGAGGCAAGGTTTGATCAGGGATCGTCAGCATGGTTTTGTCAGAGGAAGGTCAACCATTACAAATTTGATTGAATTTTTTGAGCATGTAACCAAGTATGTGGATGAGGGTAGTGCGGTTGATGTAGTTTACATGGATTTCAGCAACGCCTTTTGACAAAGTCCCACATGGGAGACTTACTACAAAGGATAATGCGCCTGGGATACAGGGTGATCTGATAAGGTGGATTCATAGTTGGCTTAGCGGTAGGAAACAGAGGGTGGTGAGAGATGGCTGCTTTAGTGGCTGGAGGCCAGTGACCAGTGGCGAACCACAGGGATCCGTGCTGGGCCTCCTGCTGTTCATCATTTATATAAATGCCATAGATGACTATGCAGGAGGGAGGATCAGTAAGTTTGCCGATGACACAAAGATTGGCTGGGTGGTTAACAGTGAGGTTGAGTGCCTTGGGTTACAGGAAAATATAGGTGAGATGGTCAAATGGGTGGATAAGTGGCAGATGGAATTTAACCCTGAAAAGTGTGAGGTGATGCATTTGGGAAGGAGTAATTTGACAGGGAAGTATACTGTGAAAGGTCTGACACTGGGAAGTTACAAAGAACAAAGGGACCTTGGCGTGTTTGTTCATAGATCTCTGAAGGTGGAAAGGCAGGTTAACAGGGTGGTGAAAAAGGCATATGGCACTCGCTTTTATCAATTGGGGTATAGATTATAAAAGCAGGGGTCATGATGGAGTTGTACAGAACTTTAGTGAGGCCACAGCTAGAGCACTGTGTGAAGTTCTGGTCGCCATAAGAGTGCAGAGAGATTCATCAGGATGGAACATTTAAGTTATGAAGAGAGAGGTTGGATAGGCTTGGGTTGTTTTCTCTGGAGCAGAGAAGACTGAGGGGTGACCTGATTGAGGTGTACAAGATTATGAGGGGCATGGACAGGGTGGATAGGGAGCAGCTGTTCCCCTTAGTTGAAGGGTCAGTTACGAGGGGACACAAGTTAAAAGCGAGGGGTGGGAGATTTAGGGGGGATTTGAGGAAAAGATTCTTTACCCGGAGGGTGGTGAGGGTCTGGAATGCGCTGCCTGGGAGGGTGGTGGAGGCGGGATGCCTCACATCCTTTATAAAGTATCTGGATGAGTACTTGACACGCTATAATATTCAAGGCTATGGGCCAAGTGCAGGTGGGATTAGGTGGGCAGGTCGGGGCATTTCATGCGTCGGTACAGACTCGATGGGCTGAAGGGCCTGTTCTGCACTGTAGGATTCTGTGATTGGTATTCTGTCAGAAGGACATATTTTACACAGAGGGTGGTGGGGGCCTGGAATGCGCTGCCGGGCAAGGTGGTGGAGGCGGACACACTGGGAACGTTTAAGACTTGTCTAGATCGCCACATGAACGGAGTGGGAATGGAGGGATACAAAAGAATGGTCTAGTTTGGACCAGGGAGCGGCGCGGGCTTGGAGGGCCGAAGGGCCTGTTCCTGTGCTGTATTGTTCTTTGTTCCTTGCCACTGAGGCAGCAATGGCCTTTTCTGCCAAGGCCACCATTTATGCGTATAACCTGAGAGATGCATCTGCCTGAAGGGCAGTAGAAGTTTACAGTGCAGATCTGCTCTCCCACAACCTCCTCCAATTGCAATGATACAAACTCAGGACCAAACCCTCCTGGACCACTGCACAGTGGGAGCTTCAAGGCTTTGAGTAACTTTTGTGAAGACAGACTTGTATTTATACAGCATTTATCACACCCTCAGGATGTCTCAGAGTGCTTCACAGTCACTCGAGTACTTTTATACAGATAAATATGGGAACCACTTGGTGCACAGCAAGATCCCACAAACAAGGGGCACAGTCAGTTATTGGCGGTGTTGGTTGAGCAAGAAGCTCCCTACTTATCCTCAAAAACAATGCTGTCTTTTCCGCCCACCCAAGGCAACAGGGGAATGGCATGTTCAACTGAGGCTTCAGAAGACGGTACCTCCGACAGTGCGGCACTCCCTCGGCACTGCCAAGCGTGGGCCTGCATTGAGTGCTCAAGTCCCAGAGTTGCAAACCCACAACTCCTGATTCAAGGGGGTCGGTGAGCCCCCGGCACAGATTCTGCATGTGTGCGCGAGGGTCTCGACATTACTACATTCCCCACGCGCAGCCCACAGTGTAAACGAGAATACTGAGGGACGCAGACACGTGTGGCTTTTCCTGAATCAGCCACTTTGTGGCACGTGTGAAACAGTGCTGTCTACATACCACCAGGGGGCACCAATGTACATTGCAAATACTGAGCCAAAGGGCAGAGTCACTGCAGGAATTAAGACTTTTGACAGTAGAGGTGGCGTTTATCCTGAACAACACACCCACAAACCTCAAACACAGTGCTTTGTGACATCTACAAACTTCAACGTTTGTCCCCTATACCCAGAGACCTTAAATACTTGGCCCCAGCACTGACCCCTGATAACACCACAATCCACACACCACCCCCCCACTCCATCCCCCTTCCACAACTGACGATAAGATTGCCATCAGTGAGTCTATGTTCCTCTGTGGACATTAACTTTATCTCAAGGGCTCTAGGACCAAGGCTGGCTGCCAAATGTTGTTTGATAACGCTCGTGAAGCGGATTGAGGGGTTTTTTGGCATTATATAAATGCACATTGCTGGGTCTGACCTTTAAGTAACCCCGCTCTCCCTTTTCAAAACCTCTTACAGTCTTGAGATTCCAGTTTCTAAGGATGGTGGTAAGGATATGGTAAGAAGTTTAACAACACCAGGTTAAAGTCCAACAGGTTTATTTGGTAGCAAAAGCCACACAAGCTTTCGAGGCTCTGAGCCCCTTCTTCAGGTGAGTGGGAATTCTGTTCACAAACAGAACTTATAAAGACACAGACTCAGACACCACATCATGGTAAGGATATGGACAGGGCCTCTGATGTTTCTCAGTACTGAAATACACAGTCACCGGGGCACTGGGCTTATTCTGCACTGTCCCAGCAAACACTTCCAGGGCAGGTGCAGCAAGCATTAGAGAGGGTAAAGTTCCCTCCCCATAAGCACTCCAAAGGGCTTGATACAAAGTAAAGTCACCCTCTACATTGACCTTCCAATGCTTGCTGGGATAGTGTTTAAATTCAGTGTACCAGCCAGGAAGTCAGAGAGAATGTTAATGCAGCAAATAGCCTATTTACAACAGACTTTGAGGGCTTCAAATAGATCAGGTGGACTCTCAGAGGCTTTTTCCCAGGGTGGAAATGGCTGCTACGAGAGGACACAGGTTTAAGGTGCTGGGGGGTAGGTAAAGGGGAAATGTTCGGGGGAAGTTTTTCACACAGAGGGTGGTGGGCGAGTGGAATCGGCTGCCGTCAGTGGTGGTGGAGGCAAACTCAATAGGGTCTTTTAAGAGACTCCTGGATGAGTACATGGGACTTAATAGGATGGAGGGTTACAGGTAGGCCTAAAAGGTAGGGATATGTTCGGCACAACTTGTGGGGCCGAAGGGCCTGTTTTGTGCTGTAGTTTTCTATGTTTCTAAATCAACCCCAGGCAGCAAGACAGGTACAGGACTCAGACTACAAGGACCTCTCCCGAGATATACACTGCTGTCTCACAGTGCCAGGGTTCGATTCCCAGCTTGGGTCACTGTCTGTGTGGAGTTTGCACGTTCTCCCCGTGTCTGCGTGGGTTTCCTCCGGGTGCTCCGGTTTCCTCCCACAGTCCGAAAGACGTGCTGGTTAGGGTGCATTGGCCGTGCTAAATTCTCCCTCAGTGTTACCCGAACGGGCGCCGGAGTGTGGCGACTGGGGGATTTTCACAGTGACTTCACTGCAGTGTTTAATGTAAGCCTTACCTGTGACACTAATAAATAAACTTTAAACTTTGCTTGTAACTTTGGGTCATACTCACAAAATCTTGTCGAATGTCACTGAAATCCTTCCCATATTTTTCAAGGGCCTCCTCGAACAGGTTGGCTTCAGAGGCCGACCACTCTTCCATCTCGTCCCGACAGAGCACGGGCCCTCCCTGTGGCACCAGGGCCGAGATCGCCTTCGACACGTCGTAGTTATTTTTATGTAGCGTGTCCATTGAGTGAAACTGCAACATCGGGACACAGTGGCAGCCAATAAGTGAACATTCATTGAAAACACCCCCCCCCCCCCCCCGGGGACAGAGCAAATGGTGCCAATTACACCGTTCCCCCAGACCTGACCAGCAGTGTGCACTTGGTTACTGTGTCCCCTGGACAAGCAGTACAGTATCTCACCCCCAGGTACAGGGGAATAGCTGACATTGCTGACACTACAGCAGCACTTACAGCAAGTTCAATTGATTTGATTTATTGTCACATGTATTAACATACAGTGAAAAGTATTGTTTCTTGCGTGCTATACAAAGCATACCATTCATAGAGAAGGAGAGGGTGCAGAATGTAGTGTTACAGTCATAGCTAGAGTGTAGAGAAAGATCAACTTAATGCGAGGTAGGTCCATTCAAAAGTCTGACAGCAGCAGGGAAGAAGCTGTTCTTGAGTCGGTCGGTACATGACCTCAGACTTTTGTATCTTTTTCCCGACGGAAGAAGGCGGAAGAGAGAATGTCCGGGGTGCGTGGGGTCCTTAATTATGCTGGCTGCTTTGCCGAGGCAGCGGGAAGTGTAGACGGAGTCAATGGATGGGAGGCTGGTCCAGGTTTTCAGGTCATGAAACTGATTCGAGCGGAGTACTAGAATATGCAGAGTGTCACTATTTAGCACAGCGAGTGCTCTGGATTTTAAATGCATCACCTTGGGACACAGATTCAACAGCAGCCTATCTGATGGTCAGCCATGATCATAATGAATGGCAGCAGACTCGAAGGCTGAATGGCCTTTTCCTGCTTCTATTTTCTATGTTTCAAAAGATAATTGGATAGGTGATTGAAAGGCAAACCTTGCCGGGATATGGGATGAAAGCGAGGGAGTGGGACTAACCGGATTGTTTCTCTATGCAGCTATATAAGACCCTCGACAGACCCCACTTGGAGTACTGTGCTCAGTTCTGGTCGCCTCATTACAGGAAGGATGTGGAAAAGATTGAAAGGGTGCAGAGGCAATTTACAAGGATGTTGCCTGGATTGAGTGGCATGCCTTATGAGGATAGGCTGAGGGAGCTCCTTGGAGAAACGTAGGATGAGAGGAGAGCTAATAGAGGTGTATAAGATGTTGAGAGGCATAGATCGGGTGGACTCTCAGAGGCTTTTTCCCAGGGTGGAAATGGCTGCTACGAGAGGACACAGGTTTAAGGTGCTGGGGGGTAGGTACAGGGGAAATGTTAGGGGGAAGTTTTTCACAGTGGGTGGTGGGCGAGTGGAATCGGCTGCCGTCAGTGGTGGTGGAGGCAAACTCAATAGGGTCTTTTAAGAGACTCCTGGATGAGTATATTGGACTTAATAGGATGGAAGGTTATAGGTAGGCCTAGAAGGTGGGGATATGTTCGGCACAACTTGTGGGGCCGAAGGGCCTGTTTTGTGCTGTAGTTTTTCTATGTTTCTAAATGCTCAGATTTAATTGGCCCAATTTTTTAAAAAATGTTTTCATTGGATGTTCATGTTGTTGGAAAAGCCAGCAATCGTTGCTCATTCCCGTCCGCCCTTGAGGAGGAGGCAGCGAGCCATCGTCTCCAACTGTCGTGGTCCATCTGGTGTAGGTGCATCCACAGTGCTGTTACGGAGGGAGTTCCGGGATTTTGACCCAGTGACAGTGAAGGGACAGCAATACTGTTTCAAATCAGGATGGTGAGTGACTTGAAGAGAAGCTTGCAGGTGTTCCCATGCATCTGCTGCCCTTATCCTTCTAAGTGGTAGAGGCCGCAGGTTTGGAAGGTGTTGTCGAAGGAGCCTAGGCGATTTGTGTGGTGTATCTTGTAGACGGTACACACTACTGCCACTGTATACCAGTGTGAAAGGAGTGAAGGTTTAAAGTGGTGAATGGGCTGCCATTCAAGTGACTACATTCTCTTGGATGGTGTCGAGCTTCTTGAGTGTTGTTGGAGCTGCAGCTATCCAGGCAAGTGGGGAGTATTCCATCACACTCCTGACTTGTGCCTTGTAGATGGTGGACAGGCTCTGGGGAGTCAGGAGGTGAGTTACTCACCGCAGTATTCCTAGCCTCTGACCTGCTCTAGGTGCTCCTGTCACAGTATTTATATGGCTAGTTGTTTACTGTCAATGGTAGCCCCCAGGATGTTGATTGTGGGGTCTCCGCAATGGTAATGCCACTGGATCAGATGGTTAGATTTTTTGTTAGAAATGGTCACTGCCTGACATTTGTGTGTTACGATGTCACTTGTCAGCCCAAGCCTGGATATTGTCCAGATCTTGATGCATTTAATCATGGACTGCTTCAGTACCTGAGGAGTTGCGAATGGTGCTGAACAGTGTGCAATCATCGGCGAACATCCCTGCTTCTGACATTATGATGGGGGAAAGGTCATTGCTGAAGCAGCTGAAGATAGCTGGGCCTAAGACACTACCCTGAGGGGCTCCTGTAGTGAGGTCCCAGGGCTGAGATGGTTGGCCTCCAATAACCACAACCATCTTAGTTTGTGTTTGGATTTTTGGTCCAAATCCAACCAGTGGCAGTGTGGTAGACTCTGAAATGGCCGAGCAAACCACTCAGTTTAAGGGCAATTAGGGATGGGCAACATATTCTGGATGAGCCAGTGACGCCCACATCCCCTGAATGAATAAAAAAGTGGAGTGGTTTCCCTATTCCCACCGCTGGGGTTCCTCGATGCCCCTGACATCATTTGACCGAGGATGGGGATCACTCTCACTTCAAGCTTGGATCTTTTTTCTATGTTGGGATGAAGGCTGCAACGTCAGGAGCAGAGTAGCCCTGACAGAATCGAGGCTTATTGCTGTTTGACAGCACTGTGGACAATGACTCCCACCACTCTGCAGATGATCGAGAGTGGACTGATAGGGTGGTGACTGAGTAGACTGGATTAGCCCTGCTTTTTGTGGACTGAATATAACCAGATAATTCTGTGACTAGGGGCTCAGCCCGTTTTTGACTCGACTGCTCAGATATTGTCCAGGCTGATGAGACTGTTGCTGCAGCCAGCGCCTTTAGCACAGTGGTTAGCACTGCTGCCTCACAGCGCCAGGACCTGGGTTCAATTCAAGCCTCGGGTGCCTGTCCGTGCAGAGTTTACACGTTCTCCCCGTGTCTGCGTGGGTTTCCTCCGGGTGCTCCGGTTTCCTCCCACACTCCAGAGATGTGCCAGTTAGATTGATTGGCCGTGCTAAATTGCCCCTTAGTGTCAGGAGGATCAGCAAAGTAAATGTTGGGGTTATGGTGATGGGGCCTGGGTGGGATTGTGGTCGGTGCAGGCTCGATGGGCTGAATGGCCTCCCTCTGCAGTGTAGGGATTCTATGATCTTCAGCGGAGTGAATTGGCTAAAGACCTGTGATGCGGGGGACCTCAGGAGGAGGCCGAGATGGATGATCCACTCGGCACTTCTGGCCGAAGAGAGTTGCAAGTACTTCAGCCTTGTCTTCTGCGCTGATTTGCTGGGCTCCTCCATTACTGAGGATGGAGATACTCTTGGAGCCTCCTCCTTCAGGGTGAGTCGTTCAACTGGCCACCATCAGTCATGACTGGATGTGGCAGGACTCCACAATTTTGATCTGACTTGTTGGTTCTGGGATCAGACTCTCAGACTGTGGCATGCTGATTCCACTGTTGGGCGTGCAAGCAATCCTGTGTTGTAGCTTCACTGCATTGAGAGTGCAGTTTTAGTTATGCCTAATGCTACTCCTGGCACTCTTCAATGAACCGGGGTCGATTCCCTGGCTGGCTGGTAGTGCTGGAACAGGGGGGGGGGGGGGTATATGGTGGGCCATGACATTGCAGATGTGGGAGAAAATAATTTTGCTGCTGCTGACAACCCACAGTGCCTCGTGGATGCCCAGTTGAGTTGCGAGGTCTGGTTTGAATCCAACTCATTTAGCCCAATAGTAGCAATACAATGGAGGGTACAGTGCAAGGACTGTAATGGTTGCTCCTACCAATACGGAGAGTGTGTTAGTACATGAAAGATTAGGGCGGCACGGTGGCTAGCGCTGCTCCCTCACGGCGCCAGGGACCCGGGTTCGATTCCCGGGTTCGATCACTGTCTGTGCGGAGTCTGCACGTTCTCCCCGTGTCTGCGTGGGTTTCCTCCCACAGTCCAAAAGACGTGCTGGTTAGGTGCATTGACCATGCTAAATTCTCCCTCAGTGTACCCGGGCAGCAGTGTGGCGACCAGGGGATTTTCACAGTAACTTCATTGCAGTGTTAATGTAAGCCTACTTGTGACACTAATAAACTTAAGTATTTAAACGAGTATAGTTAATGCAGGCGTGGTGGAAAATAGTCAATGAAACAGGATGACTTTATAATTCAACATTACAACAGCAATGTATTAGAGAGCCATAAAAATATCTCCCTCCTTACCAGTGTGATATCTCTGGAGGCAGCGGCAGCACTCATGTGCAGACTTGGCTGTCGTATGGAGCTACTGCAATCTAAGGCCCGAGCAAACGTACCTACAGATCTGCAGGACACAGGAAGAAACCATCACAAACGAGCGGTACTAATGAGCCAACGCGATTCATCCCCTGAAGGGAGCTGCTACCACCCGAGCGGCAGGATAACACCTTCCCCGGTACATCACTCATCCTTTGATTGACTGCGAGCAGGGCTCAGCTTTGAACCCGACACAATCAACACAAGGCTGCAGTAGAAAGGCACCTTCTGCCACAACCCGCGATTGAGGCAGAGATAATGGCACCCAAGGTTTTGTCAGCAAGTTCATTTTGTCACAATGCGCGGTTGAGGGAGAGATAATGGCACCTAAGGTTGGCGGCAAATTAAAGGTTTTTAACATAAGGTTGGGGTCTGCGGAGACTGCCCGAGAGGAAGAGCAGACTAGCCAGGACCATTGCCCAAAATGTCAAACCACCCCCCCAAACCACCATACACCACCCACCACTATTCCCTCTTACTGCAGCTCGGATGGTGCTGACCAGAGCAAGCTGGAGGTGGATGTCTCTCATTGGCTTTCTGACAGAAATCTAGAGGAAATCTGGAGGATATGGGATGGGGGGGAACCTGATAGAGGTTGACAAGATTACGACAGGCTCGGATAGAGTGGACAGTCAGAATCTTTTTCCCAGGGTCAAAGGGTCAATTACTCAGGGGTATAGGTTGAAAGTGAGAGGAGGATATTTAAAAGAGGTGTCAGGGGGAAGTTTTTCACACAGAGGATGGTCAATGCCAGAGGAGGTGGTGGAAGCAGCTTCTATAACAACGTTCAAGAGGTATCTGGATAGAAACATGAATAGGCAGGAATAGAGGGATATGGACCACGTAGAGGCAGGAAAATATTAGAGAGGCATTGTGTCAGCACAGACTTGGTGGGCCGAAGGGCCTGTTCCTGTGCTGTTCTCGGAAAGATTCCAGATAGACTGCAATCACTTCAATCGACAGTTTCTCCCCATTCCCTCCAGCCAGAACAAGAAAGGGCATCGACCCCAGTTTATACTCATGTTTCTGTCCCCCAGGGGCCAACACCAAGGCACTGTGATGGTGGCTCCATCACCAGTCCCTCTCCACAGGTACAAAAGGGCAGCGAGACCGCCAGAATTTACCGGGCCCTTGTCTCAAGCCTACAATGGCACAGGACCGAGAGCAATTGGCAGGCTTACCGTGCAAGGACCAAGAACTGGTCTATCTGTCTGTCAGTCAGGGGGCTGTCCGGATCCCAGATTTTTACTTCAAGTTTTAACTGGTCTCTCTCATCCTCTTCATCTGAGGAAATAGAACAGGAGAAAAACCGCCAGTGTAAAGAGCAAAGAACAGGAGTAAATCAGTCTGCGCAAAGACTCTGGCAAGTGTAGCAACAGTGGCCAAGAATTGATAACATTGAGAGAGAAAAGGGAGGATAATCGAAAACCAGCATAAAAACAGATTGCAAAAGCTTCCACTCGGCATATAATTAGAGAAATAAACGTGGACCCTTTAGAGGTGGACACTCGGACTGGCTAGGACCTTTCTCTTTGGAGCGTAGGAGACTGAGGGGTGATCTTATCGAGGTGTATAAGATCATGAGAGGCGTGGATAGGGTGAATGCACTCAGTCTTTTTCCCAGGGTTGGGGAATCGAGAACTGGAGGGCACAGGTTTAAGTTAAGAGGGGAAAGAATTAATGGGAACCTGTGGAGTAACTTTTTTACACAGAGGGTGGTACGTGTGTGGAATGAGCTGCCGGGGGAAGTGGTTGAGGCAGAGACATTGACAACATCTAAAAGGCATTTGGACAGATACATGGATAGGAAAGGTTTAGAGGGACATGGGCCAAACGCAGGCAAGTGGGGTTAGTTTAGATGGGCTTTTTGGTCGGCATGGACCAGTTTGGACCGAAAGGATTGTCTTCGTGCCGTAGAGTCTATGATTAGGGAAATATAATGAGAAATAAGGAAATGGCAGAGACATTAAATGAATGCTCTTCATGTTATGGGCGACACGGTGCCACAGTGATCAGCACTGCTGCCTCACAGCGCCAGGGACCTGGCTTCGATTCACGGCCTTGGGTGACTGTCTATGCAGAGTTTGCACATTCTCCCCATGTCTGCTTGGGTTTCCTCCAGGTGTTCCGGTTTCCTCTCACACTCCAAAGATGTGTGGGTTAATTAGCTGGATTGGCCAGGCTAAATTGCCCCTTAAGTGGTCAGGGGGATCAGCAGGGTAAATACATGAAGTTACGGGGATGGGGCCTGGGTGGGATAGTCATCGGTGCAGGCTCGATGGGCTGAATGGCCTCCTTCTGCACCGTAGGATTCTATGATTCTAAAAAGCACAAAAAACATTCTAGAACTAGAGGGAACCAAGGGTTAAATGAAAATGAAGAACTTAATGACATTAAGTGTTAATAAAGAAATAATAGTGGACGAATTAAAGGGGCTAAAAGTCAATGAAACTCTAATGCTTACACCATAGAGTTTTAAAAATGAACGGTTATGCAGAGAGGACGTGTTGGCTTTGTCTAGAATTTCCCAAGTTTTAGAATGGTCCCTGTGGATTGGGAATTAACAAAAGTAAGCCTGCTACTGAAGACAGAGGGAAATTGTAGGTCAGTTATCCTGACATCAATGCGAGGGTAAAGGCTCTAATCTATTAGCGACATACTAACAGGGCATTTAAATCATAGTATAGTTGGGCAGACATAATGGTGGCATAGTGGCAATGTCAATGGATTGGTGGCACAGTGGTTAGCACTGCTGCCTCACGGCGCCAAGGACCTGGTTCAATTCCGGCCTCAGGTCACTGTCTGCGTGGAGTTTGCACATTCTCCCCGTGTCTGCGTGGGCTTCCCCCGGGTGCTCCGGTTTCCTCCCACGCTTCAAAGATGTGCGGGTTAGGTGGATTGACCATATTCTATTGCCCCTTAGTGTTCGGGGGAATTAGAAGGGTGAATAGGTGGGGTTACGTGGATAGGGCCTGGGTGGGATTGTTGTCAGTGCAGTTTCGATGGGCCAAATGGCCTCCTTCTGCACTGTAGGGGTTCAATGATTTTAGTAATCCAGAAGCCCCAGGCTAGTGCCCTGGACACACTGGTTCAAATCCCACCACGGCGGTTAGTGAAATACAAATTCAATTCATTAATAGAATCTGGGATTGAAAGCTAGTCTCAGTAATGGTGACCGCGAAACTATCGATTGTTGTAAAAAACCCATCTGCCTCAGAAACGTCCTTTGGGGAAGGAAATTTGGTCTACATGTGGTCGATTCTTAACTGCCCTCCGAAGTGGCCGAACAAGCCACTCAGTTCGAGGACAATTAGGGATGGGCAACAAATGTTGACTTTGCCAGCGATGTTCCCGGTGACTGAAAGAATAAAAGAGTCAACGTGGAAAGATAGGGTTTGACAAATCTATGACCAGTTTTTGAGGCTGTAACTAGCAGAGTGGGTACAGAGGGACCAGGAGATGTCTTGTATTTGGATTTTCACAAAGCATTCGATAAGGTGCCACACAAGAGACCATAAGAAATAGGAGGAGTAGGCCATTCAGCCCTTCGAGCCTGCTCCACCTTTTCATAAGGTCATGACTGATCTAACACTCAGTAAGCCCACTTTCCTGCCTTATCTCCATAACTCTGAACTCCCCTACAATTTAAAAGAGGCTTCTACACAAGGTTAGGGCAATATATTAGCATAGTTTGAGGACTGGTTAACAACAGAAAATAGTATGTCAATTTTGGGGATGAAAGACTATAACCAGCAGGTTACTGCAAGGAATTGGGCCGTAGCTATTTACAATTCTGGTGATGAAGGAACCATGAATAATGTTGGGTAGCCTACAGTGGTTAGCACTGCTGCCTCACAGCTCCAGGGACCCAGGTTCAATTCTGGCCTCAGGTCACTGTCTGTGTGGAGTTTGCACATTCTCCCCGTGACTGCGTGGGTTTCCTCCGGGTGCTCCGGTTTCCTCCCACACTCCAAAGATGAGTAGGTTAGGGTGGATTGGCCATGCTAAATTGCCCCTTCGTGTCATTGGGGACTAGCAGGGTAAACATGTGAGGTTAAGGGGATAGAGCCTGGGTGTGATTGCTGTTGGTGCAGGCTCGATGGGCCGGATGGCCTCCTTCTGCACTGTAAGGATTCTATGAATGTACCTAAGTTTGCTGATGATACCAAGTTAGGTGGAAAACTAAGCTAAGCAAAGAGGTTGCAATGGGAAATAGACCTGAGGAGTGAGTGGGCAAGAATGAGGCAAATGGAATGGAAGTGAACAAATGCGGTTATCCACTTGGATTCTCTTCCGTAGGAAAGGAGAAAACCAGAATATTTTTGAAATGAGATACTGCGAAACACTGGTACTCAGAGGGATCTGGGTATCCTGTACACAAACCACTGAAAGTTAATATGTCGTCCAACAAGCAATTAGGGAAACAAATACTACATTTGTCGATGATAATTATACAGGGCTTTGGTAAGATAACACCCCGAGGACTGCAAACAGTTTTGGTTTCCTTGTTAGGCTTGCCTTAGAGAAGTGCAACCAAGGTTCACTAGATTGATTCCTGAGCTAAGAGGATTATCCTATGAGGAGAGATGGGGCTTGTATCCTCTCAAGTTGATAGGAATTTCATAGAATCATAGGATTCCTACAGTGCTTGTAATAGCCCCTTATTGTCAGGGGGATTAGCAGTGTAAATACGTGGGGTTACGGTGATAGGGCCTGGCTGCAATTATGTTCCGTGCAGGCTCGATTGGCTGAATGGCTCTTTCTGTATTGTAGGGATTCTATGAGTATAGAAGAGACCATTCAGCCCATTGCGTCTGCACCAACTCCCTGGCAGTATCTCACCCGGGCCCTCTCCCCCACCCTATCCCGATAACCCCACACATTTAGCATGGCCAATCCAACTAACCTACACGTTTTTGGACTGTGGGGGGAAACCGGAGCACCCGGAGGAAACCCATGCAGACACCTGGGAGAATGTACAAACTCCACACAGACAGTCACCCGAGTCCGGAATTGAACCCGGGTCCCTGGAGCTGTGAGGCAGCAGTGCTAACCACTGTGCTACCATAGTGGAGTGATCGCATTAAAAGATAAAATTCTGAAAGCGCTCACTGAGTCAAAAACCAAGGGTCTCAGCCCCAGAATAAGGGGTTGGCCGTTTAGGACTGAGGTAATCTGCAATTTCTTCACTCATAGGATGAATTGGAATTCTCTACCCAAGTGCAGTGTGGATGCTCGATCATTGAGTACATTCAAGACCAGGGCTGGTACATTTTTGGAGGGTGAATCTGGCAACTGCAGGACTGGAACAGTTTGTGGCAATCTTCAAACATGTTACTAGTTATTCAATTTATCTGCTTTTGTGAGAGTCTTGAATACTTCACCATTTCTCCTGAACCTTATCTTCAGAACAAGTAAGTTCCAATGAGCTATTCTTTTCTTTTCTGTCTCCTATGTTCTATTTTTCTATGTTTCCTTCCGGGGATCAGCCTGAGGCAGAAAGACTCCAAACCAAGGAAGAGGAGGACGGAAGGAGTGACCAAACGCTTGGGCACAGAGAGAGAGAGTTTGAGGAGATTTTCTAGGAGGAAGCGGCGGTGCACTGGGAGAGAATTTCTCGAGCATTTTCAGTCCAGTCGGATGAAGGATTTGCCGTCAGGGGCAGGAGGAGAGAAAATGTGAAAGCAATGGATCGCCAGTGGGGGTGGGGTGTTAATAAAATTGAAAGACTTACCAAGATCTATTAGGTAAGAGTATCGAAGGGCTATGGAGCTCAGAGGGAAAATGGAGTTTGAGATAAAGATCAGCTCCGTTTAAATGAAGAGAGGAACAGGCTTGTGGGATGTGGATGACCCATTCCTGCTTTGACGTCGCTAACTTTGTCCTTTGCTTGACAAGTTCAGAGGCAAACAGGAATTGAAAGAATGCTGAACCAGCTTCGGGCATCACTCACTCCAAAAGGACTCTTGGGGAAACGACTAGAAATTTCTGCTTCTCCTTCTACTCACCTCATCCATGAAAGGACGATGGCACAGTGGCTGCCTCACAGCACCAGGAACCCAGCTTCGATTCCCGGCATGGGTCACCAAGTGCAGAGTCTGCACATTCTCCCCATGTCTGCTTGGGTTTCCTCCGGGTGCTCCGGTTTCCTCTTTCAGTCTGAAAGACGGGCTGGTTCGGTGTATTGGCCATGCTAAATTCTCCCTCAGTGTCCCCGAACAGGCGCCGGAGTGTGGCGACTCGGGGATTTTCACAACAACGTCATTGCAGTGTTAATGTAAGCCTCCTTGTGACACGAATAAATAAACTTCAAACTGGATGCGAGAGGAAGTATGAGATACGCCCGATGATGCGTGTGGATAAAGGCAACAGCTGAATCATTCACACTTCCTTCTCCTGTCCCCACCCCAAACACACGCACATATTCCAGGCGAGGCAAGTAAAATATGGTGGGGGGGGAACCTCTGAATGTTCCACTCCCAGAATAAACCCACCTTCTTTCAGTAAATCTGGAATGTCCGCCTGGTACCTGGGACCTACACGGATCTCTCCTTTATCTGCTAGAAGCGTCTTTTGCTGTGGATCGTAGACTAGACAATAAAAAAAGGAATCCTGAAAGAAAACAGAAAAGGCAGGGTTACTCCAGAGTTCAACAGCTCCCTTTGTCACTGCCAGGGAATTCCACACCTTCTCCTTTCTCGAGTATGGAAATTCCAGAGTCAATTCTGAAGAAAATCACGCTGAAATTCAATTGATTTCTCCATCTCTAAACCCATCTTCTGCTAGGAATTAAAAACCCTGGAATTTAATGAGAGAATGGAGCTCGGTCAACAAAGCAAAGTCCGCTCAGTAGCACTCTCCCATGACATAGTCAGACACGCGAGGATGGCAGGCACAGTGAGACAGTCACACACACACAGAAAGGCACACACACGCACACACACACAGGAAGGCACACACACACAGCCACACACACAGACAGCCACACACACAGACAGCCACACACACAGACAGCCACACACACAGACAGCCACACACACACAGAGAAAGGCACACACACAGAAGGGCACACACACAGACGGGCACACACACAGAAAGGCGCACACACAGATGGGCACAGAAAGGCACACACACACACAGACAGGCACACACACACAGACAGGCACACACACACAGACAGGCACACACACACACAGACAGGCACGCACACACACAGACAGGCACGCACACACACAGACAGGCACGCACACACACAGACAGGCACACAGGAAGGCACACACACACAGGAAGGCACACACACACAGGAAGGCACACACACACAGGAAGGCACACACACACAGGAAGGCACACACACACAGGAAGGCACACACACACAGGAAGGCACACACACACAGGAAGGCACACACACACAGGAAGGCACACTAAATCTCTCCAGAAGAGTGAGCTTGCTTTGAATTGGGAAGTTAACTCAGGCCCCATGGGAATAGAATCATAGGATCTCCACAGTGCAGAAGGAGACCATTTGGCCCATTGAGTCTGCACCGACCTTCTCCCTCAGCCTATCACTGTAAGCCTGCACATTCACCATGCCTAATCTCCCTAACCTACACATCTTGGGACAGCAAGGGGCAACTTAGCATGGTCAATCCACCTAATCTGTACATCTTTGGAGTGTGGGAGGAAACCGGAGCACCCGGAGGAAACCCACGCAGACTTGGGGAGAACGTGCAAACTCCACACAGACAGTGACCCAAGGCTGGAATCAAACCCGGGTCCCGGAGCTGTGAGGCAGCAGTGTTAACCATATAGCATATGGTGACAGCATTGCAGGATTGGCCTGAAGCCAGTGCTCTCTCCAAGCTGGTCTGTGGTGCAGTAATATCTTAATCAGAAGTCTCACATACATCATGCACTTCCTGTAAGTGTCACACTTCTTTCTTGTAACACATCACACTTAGATAATAACATCCATTATAAAATATCATCTCTTCCCAGTCTGATTATTACATGATATCTGCTGTAGGCATAGCAGATTGCACAGGCACCACTGACTGAAGGATGCACACTCGCACTCCTCACTGGCACACACACACACTCCTACTGACACACACACATGCTCCTCACTGACACGCACGGTGAATACAGATCAGCGCTCTCCATGCAGCTTATCGTATATCCTCTAGTGGAAGGCAGCAGAAGGAAGAAAAATCTCACCTCTTTCTCCAGATATGAAAAGACAGCTTCAGTCTCATTCAGCAGGGTCACACTGCATTTACCTCTGTATGGAAACATAACAACATAAGAACATAAGAAATAGGAGCAGGAGTAGGCCATCTCGCCCCTCGAGCCTGCCCCACCATTCAATAAGATCATGGCTGATCTGAAGTGGATCAGTTCCACTTACCCGCCTGATCCCTATAACCCCTAATTCCCTTACCGATCAGGAATCCATCTATCCGTGACTTAAACATATTCAGCGAGGTAGCCTCCACCACTTCAGTGGGCAGAGAATTCCAGAGATTCACCACCCTCTGAGAGAAGAAGTTCCTCCTCAACTCTGTCCTAAACTGACCCCCCTTTATTTTGAGGCTGTGCCCTCTAGTTCTAGCTTCCTTTCTAAGTGGAAAGAATCTCTCCACCCCTACAAAGAGGGAGCTTTTGTTGTATTTAAAAGCAGAGGGACATAAAAACACATTAAACAAATTAAGCCTGGCAATATGGGCTCCATGGCAAAACTCTGACTACTAGGCCACCGTGCAATTGATAAGAGAATTGCAGGTTAGAGCGGGCACGATTGAGGTTTGTCAAATGCCGCTGAGATCAAATGAAGCCCAGTTACGGAGGTTCACTGTCCAATTGTGACTAAGAGTTGTGTGTGTTTGGCTAACATTAATCCCGCAACCAGAAAAAGATGAACTGCTAATTTGGATAAATTGTTGTCTGCGGGACTTTGCTGAGTGCAAACTGGTTTCCATGTTTGCCCACAAAACTTCACTTCAAAAGTCATTCATTGGCCAAAAATCACGAATACCAAAGGAGGCAAAACATGCAGTACAAATGGAAGCGCTTCAAAGAAACCCTACAGTGCAGAAAGAGGCCATTCGGCCCATCGAGTCGGCACCGACCACAATCCCACCCAGGCCCTACCCCCTTATCCCTACATATTTTACCCGCTAATCCCTCTAACCTACACATCTCAGGGGCAATTTAACATGGCCAATCAACCTAACCCGCACTGTGGGAAGAAACCGGAGCACCTGGAGAAAACCCACGCTTCCTTTGGAGACAACCCCTCAGCTAGTCAAAGAACAAATTCAAATACAAACTGATTAGCCATGATCTTATTGAAGGTGGAGCAGGCTCAAGGGGCTGGATAGCCTTACTTCTGCACTATTCTGTTTGTATATATATGTTCATATGTCAATAAGACTATATAACTGAATGCCCAGACAAAATCTCTGGGTTAGATGTCGAGAGAGCTCTTTCGCATTGTGTTGTTATTGTCTGGAACAGTTTATCAGAGTATGAACACCCCTACAGTGCTGCAGAAGCTGGAGGAGTTCCTGAGGGAAAGGGGGTGTTTATAGCTGCACAGACACACAGAGAGATCTGGGCGTGCAGCTCCACGGGTCCTTAAAAGTGGCAGCACAGGTGGAAAAGGTGAAGAAAGCATTTGGCACGCTTGCCTTCATCAGACAGGGCATCGAGTATAAAAGTTGGCAAATTATGTTACAGTTGTATAAAACATTGGAGAGGCCACATTTGGAATACTGTGTCCAATTCTGGTCACCACACTGCCAGTGCAGGACGTGGAGGCTTTGGAGAGAGTACAGAAAAGGTTTACCAGGATGCTGCCTGGTATGGAGGGTATTAGCTATGAGGAGAGATTGAAGAAACTGGGATTGTTCTCCCTGGAAAGACGGAGGCTGAGGGGCGACCTGATAGAAGTTTATAAAATTATGAGGGGTGTGGATAGGGTGAACAGTTGGAAGCTTTTTCCCAGGGCAGAAATGACAATACAAGGGGGCACAAGTCCAAGGTAAGGGGGGGAAAGGTTCAGTGGAGATGTGGGGGGAAAGCTTTTTTACACAGAAGGTGGTGGGGGCCTGGAATGCACCAAGTGAGGTGGCTGAGGCACTTACATTAGCAACATTTAAGACTTATCTTGAGAGACATAAACAAACGGGATAGGACAACGTAATCGGCAGAGGGTTGGGGGGCCGAAGGGCCTGTTCGGTGCTGTACTGCTCTTTGTTTTTTGGAAGCAAATGTGTTGATACCTGAGATTGGAGGGCTTTGTGTATTGACCACTTGGCTGCTCCTGGAGCTCAGACAGGAATTGGTGATGGCAGGTCATCAACCACAAAACATAGAAACTAGAAGCAGGGGGAGGCCATTCAGCCCTTCGAGCCTGCTCCGCCATTCATTTTGATCATGGCTGATCATCAAATTCAATATCCTGATCTCCCCCCCCCCCCCCCCCCCTAGCCCCAAGAGCGATATTCAATTTCTTCTTGAAATCACACAATGTTTTGGTCTCAACTACATTCTGCGGTAGTGAATTCCACACATAGGGGCGGCGGGGTGGCACAGCGGTTAGCACTGCTGCCTCACAGTGCCGAGAACCTGGGTTTGATTTCGGCTTGGGTCACTGTCTGTGTGGAGTTTCCACCTTCTCCGCCACACTCTGGCGCCTGTTCGGGTACACGGAGGGAGAATTTAGCACGGCCAATGCACCCTGACCAGCACATCTTTCGGACTGTGGGAGGAAACCGGAGCACCCGGAGGAAACCCACCCAGAGAACGTGCAGACTCCGCACAGACAGTGATCCAAGCTGGGAATTGAACCCAGGTCCCTGGCGCTGTGAGGCAGCAGGGCTAACCACTGTGCCACCGTGCTGCCCACAGTGGAAACTGTGCTGCCCACAGTGGAAACTGTGCTGCAGAAGGTACCACCAAACTTTGGGCCTTAATGAAGTAGAGATAGCCTGAAGGTTGTGCAAATTATCCAGGCTAGTGACAGGTTGCCGATGTCAAAGATCCAAGGTGCACAGTGCAGTAATACAGGTTTTCTTCTCAGACAAGGCATCAGACCATTTTAATAAATGGATTAACTGTAGCTCAGCAATATCAGAATGCCCGTTGCAGCTTCTTCCCTGGACAATTCTGCTGCCAACAAAGATGGCACGCACCAGTTTGTACTTGGACATTTTGTGGGTGAGAGGAGAAGAATTGCCAAGTACAGTTCATACACCGACTTACCGTATGTGCGTGGCTGGTAAGGACTCAAGCTGCCGTGATAGGAACAGCTCTCGATGCTTGAGCTGGTGCTGTTGTTTCTCTGTCAGCTGCTGTGGGTTGTCCAAGTTTGCTTCGGTTTCCATTTCCTCCTCCAGGTCTTCTGCAATCAGAAACACAACAAAAGGTTACGCCGGTTGCGACTGCACGGTGCGTCGAGCAAGGCAGCCCACTGAAAGCCCAGGGGCAGACTCTCACGCACCCACGCTGTCTGCGTCTGGGAGAGTGGGGTGGACACCACAGCAAAAAGACTACAGGAACACTGGAGCGCCATTACTAGCTTCACACTCGAAAGTAAGGCCTCAAATTTGGAGAGCGCGCATTGTGCCTCCAGCTTTCCAGAGGCATTGGTGCCTTGTATCACTGGATTGCTCTTTTGAAAATCATGAACAAGGTGAAATCAGTCCCAACCAGAGAGTAACTTCTCCAAAATTAGATTTCAAAATCTGTGCACTTGTTCTAAAGGTTGAAAGTAAAGCAGATTTGTTGTGTCAAATGAAAGAACTTTAATCTGTATCTAATTCCTGCTACATCTGGGAGTGCTTAATGCCAACATTAGATGCCAGCAGTGGAAAATATTTTGTTTCTCAGTGCCAACACCCTTGATAAACAGAAAGCCTCTCCTGCTCCCCCAACAATTTGAAGCTAAGACAGGTTTCTTCCCTGCACTGTGCACTTAGGGAGGGGAAGAGACACATTTATCTCTTCTCCCCACCCACAGCTTCCCACAGCCGTAAAGCTACACAGACTGAAAGTCCCAGGCTCAATTCCAGGTCTGTGCCGAGTTAGTCACTGCCGGCTCAGGATAAGCCGGACCAGAGCAGCGTGGGGAGATACAGGGAGAATCAGCAAAGAATCTCGGTCCTTGCCACTATCCGGTGTCCCCTATTGGGACGTGGAAGCGTGAATGTCCCAGACCAAAACGCAATCCGAGATTTAGTGAACATGAGGAGAGTCTGTCATGTCGCAACCTCCAACACTCCTCCATCAGATCACAACTCATCTGCACCTCAATTCCATATCCATGAAGAACATAGGAAACAGAAGCAGGCCATGTGGCCCACCAAGTTGCTCCACCACAAGACGATCATAGTTGAATTTCGACAGGAGTGCCACTTTGTCACACTACCCCGTACCCTCGATTCCCCAAAAATCTAGCAATCTCAGTTTTGCATCAATTGAGTGTCCGTAAGTCTCTGAGGTAGATAATTACAAAAATTTAAGGTTTTAAGGTTTATTTATTAGTGTCACAAGTAGGCTTACATTAACACTGCAATGAAGTTACTGTGAAAATCCCCTAGTCGCCACACTCTGGCGCCTGTTTGGGTACACTGAGGGAGAATTTAGCATGGCCAATCCACCTAAGCAGCACGTCTTTCGGACTGTGGGTGGAAACCGGAGCACCCGGAGGAAACCCACGCAGACATGGGGAGAACGTGCAGACTCCGCACAGTCACCCAAGGCTGGAAGCAAACCTTGGTCCCTGGCGCTGTGAGGCTGCAATGCTAACCACTGTGCCTCCCCACAATCATTATCCAAGTGAAGACATTTCTCATCTTTTCACTATTGTAACTACAACACAGCGGTAACCACTATAAATAACGATAATTGGAAAAATCTAGAGTTCAGAATAGGGGCTCACTTGAAGAGCAGCTACTGAGGGTATTGGCACCCAAGGTCTCTTCCCAGCTAGAGTCAGCACCTGGGGAGAGGGGGGAGCAGGGGGAGGGAGCAGGGGGGGGGAGAGAGAGATAAAGAAACACAGACGGCAATTATACAACACATAACATCAAAAAACATCCCAAAGTGCTTTACATAATTTAAAGTGTGTATTATTTAATTGTTGCACTGAAAGGGAGAATCTTTAAGGAAACTTTAACTCTATGACGGCAACATTTGGGTAGCACGGTGGCACAGTGGTTAGCACTGCTGCCTCTCAGTGCCAGGGACCTGGGTTCAATTCCTGGCTTGGGTCACTGTCTGTGCAGAGTCTGCACGTTCTCCCCGTGCCTGCGTGGGTTTCCTCCGGGTGCTCCGGTTTCCTCCCACAGTCCGAAAGACGTGCTGGTTAGGTGCATTGGCCGTGCTAAATTCTCCCTCAGTGTACCCGAACAGGCACCGGAGTGTGGTGAATGGGGGATTTTAACAGTAGCTTCATTGCAGTGTTAATGTAAGTCTCCTTGCGACACTGATAAATAAACTTTAAAAAATGACTCAGGCCTACAAGAGAAAAACTGTAGTTCTTCAGTAGGCAATGGGACAGAACAGTTCAATATATCCATCTTACACTAAACTTCATCAGTAAAGGCAGCACTGCAATGACACAAGAAATACAGGGACATTAATACTAGGAGCAATATAATACATTTTGACATGGATTTTTACATCCAGCCTTGAATTGCGGAGTTAAATCACTAATTCAAGCAATCAGTAATTCACCTGTTTTGTACAAAGTGCCAGTGAATGGGAATGGAACAGGCCAGGGCCCACATACCAGACCGTTAGATAGACTGGCAAGGGACAGCATATGACTGGTACCGTAACCAAAAGCATATAGAAGTGCTACCCATAGGAGATGATTGACTTAAAGGGCAGCACGGTAGCACAGTGATTAGCTCTGCTGCCTCACAGCGCCAGGGACCCGGGTTCAATTCCGGCCTCGGATCACTGTCTGTGTGGAGACTGCACGTTCTCCCCGTGTCTGCGTGGGTTTCCTCCCACAGTCCAAAGTTGTGCAGGTTAGGTGGATTGGCCATGCTAAATTGCCCCTTGGTGTCCCAAGATCTGTAGGTTAGATGGTAAATGTGTGGGGTTACAGGGATAGGACGGGGGAAGAGGGCCTGGGTCGAATGGCCTCTTCTGCACTGTAGCGATTCTATGCTTATTTATTTGTTTTTATTAGGTGTCACAAGTAGGCTTACGTTAACACTGCAATGAAGTTACTGTGAAAATCCCCTAGTCGCCACACTCTGGCGCCTGTTCGGGTACAGAGAGAGAATTTAGCACGGCCAACGCACTTAACCAGCACGTCTTTCGGACTGTGGGAGGAAACTGGAGCACCCGGAGGAAACCCACGCAGACACAAGGGGAACATGCAAACTCCACACAGACAGTGACCCAAGCCGGGAAGATATGACGTAGGCCAACTGAAAAGTGGAATGGATTCCATGCAGCATCTTCAAGCAGCCTCCAACAAGAGCAGAATCACAGGAAGTCAAAATCCTTACAACGTGGAACCATTTCCCCATTGCTGCTGCTCCAGTGTTATGGTCGGTCCTTTTATTCCAAAGAACAAGAACATAACTTTATCCTGGGGTCCTGATGGGACGCGGACTGCAGACGGAAATGACCCGCGAGATGGCAATTTACTCACCAGCTTTAGGCAGTGTTTCTTGAGGAACATCTGGGACCTCGGTGGGTAGTGTCGGGTCACAATTATCCAGCTCTTGGCCTGTACAAATCGCAAACAAAGAAATTTATTTATTAGTCACAAGTAAGGCTTACATTAACACTGAAGTTACTGTGAAATTCCCCTAGTCGCCACACTCTGGTACCTGTTCGGATCAATGCACCTAACCAGCACGTCTTTCGGACTGTGGGAGGAAACCGGAGTACCCGGAGGAAACCCACCCAGACGCGGGGAAAATGTGCAAACTCCACACAGACAGTTACCCAAGGCTGGAATTGATTCCGGGTCCCTGGTGCTGTGAGGCAGCAGCGTTAACCATTGTGCCACCGAGCTGGAGGGAAAAGCCTGGTCATGTCTCCAACTATTATCTAACTAGGGTTACTGTGCTCTGGTTTGAAAGCGCAAGTTGGATCCTCTCAGCATTTACCACAGCGCTTGTTCAACATCAATACCGCGGACATGCCCTGCACCAAATCTAACTACGCCAATGACAAAGCATTGCTGACACAGGAATCAACGCTGGAGGAAGCAAGCGGATTACTCACCAGCAGAATGCTATCCCAGACCAAACACTTCTACCCCAATACATGGGGAGGCGATGGCCTAGTGGTATTATCACGAGACTGTTAATGCCGAAACTCAGCGAATGTTCTGGGGACCCAGGTTCGAATCCTGCCACGGCCGATGGTGGAATTTGAATTGAAAAACATATCTGGATTTAAGAATCTACTGATGACCATGAAACCATTGTCGATTGTTAGAAAAACCCATCTGATTCATCAATGTCCTTTAGGGAAGGAAATCTGCAGTCCTTACCCAGTCTGGCCTACATGTGACTCCAGAGCCACAGCAATGTGGTTGACTTGTAATGTCTCTGAAATGTAAGCCACTCAGTTCAAGGGCAACTCACATTTTAATGTTTATTTATTGTCTCAAGTAGGCTGCAATGAAGTTACTGTGAAAATCCCTTAGTCGCCACACTCCGGTGCTTGTTCAGGTACACGGAGGGAGAATTTAGCACAGCCAATGCACCCTAACCAGCACATCTTTCGGACTGTGGGGGAAAACCAGAGCACCCGGAGGAAACCCACGCAGACACAGCAAGAACATGCAAACTCTGCACAGACAGTGACCCGAGGCCGGGAATCGAACCCTGTGGCACTGTGAGGCAGCAGTGCTAACCACTGTGCCAACTAGGGATGGGCAACAAACGCTGGCCCAGCCAGTGACGCCCACATCCCATGAAAGAATAAAATAAAATCCGCAGAAGACAGTTCAGTCAGTATTCCATCTGCACAATACCACGAGGAAAGAAACTAACATTTCCTTCTGAAGAGGATGGCTTAGGCACAGGCACCAGAAGCAGTGATCGGACCCTCACCTATTGGCCTCATCTTAGCAACACTAGCCAAGTTGTAATAATTAGGTTGAATACAATCTGGAAACTCGCTGGAACGTCAAAGGGGGCACAAAGCCAGAACACTCTGTCCTACTGCAGAATGCCACGCTGCATCATAGTCCTGCAGCATCCACACAAAGACCGTGGATGTACAGCTAATCGCCACCATAAGGGCAGTGTCAGAGACACATGGATACGCTCGCAATTGAGTGATTCCCACACTGACTGCCTGCCGTCTCCACGAATTGCAAAGATAAAATCATCATCAAAGGTGAGGTTGCCTTGAAAAACCCACCAAGGAAGTGCTCCAAATCACACTGACCATTCCGGGGAAATGACAGCTAGCATTTGTCCAGTGGCTATCAATCCTCGAAGCAGGTGGATGTAATCGTGGTCCATATGCAGCATAAAGAACCAACAACCCCATCACTGAGCCAGGGTCCACAGCGTTCACCTCTCTCGGTGTCAGCGCTTAGCCGAATCCACACGGGGCAAGGACGATGCAGACACCTGATCGAGGGAAAGGCGAGGGAGGACCTGATGGTGAGCCTCAGAGCATGCAACACACCACACCAACAGGCCCACCAAGGCCTGTTGTGAAAGGGATCTCATTTCTCCATTCAGGATCGAAGGAGGCCTTCGAGTGGATAGTCAAAATAGACACACTATAAACTTGCCCATTTCTATAAAATATTGGTACTGCAGCACTGAAGAAAATTTGAAGGATTTTTTTTTAGAAGCTCCATCTGACAGCTAGTCACAAACCAACTGAAAGGTTGAAAGCTGAAATGAATCTAGGCAGGCTGCAGGGGTTGCTAACTGGCTAAAGGCCTCAACCTGCTCTGCGCTACCCAGGAAGCTGTAAAGTCTTCAGCGGGCTTAGAGTGAAACGGGGGAACAGATGAGAGAGGACTCTCACTCCTGATCAGTGCCCTGACATGGTGGGTGAGACTGCGACGCCCCTCAAGGTGTGTCAGCCTGCTGACGCCAGGCTCAGACAGGGCAAAGTGTTACCCGGGTAAAGTGACAGGCGCCAGTGGAATTCAGAGGGAGAGGGGAAAAGTAGGAGTGTATGTGTGAGGGAGAGACACAAATTATATTGCAGCTTGTAGAGAAAGATCAGGGTTCAAACGGGTCGACATAGCGAGAGATGTGTTCCATTATGTTCAGGCTTTGGGATCATCCAGTCCAATGTCGCTTTAAGAAGCTGGTGAAGAGAAACCACAGTAAGGAGCTTTGTGTTTTAGGCTAATCATTGGCACAGTCACATTTGTATACAATAAAGAGGCTCACTGTGATAAAGCACGGGCTTCAAAGGCCCCTCCCCACACACTAGCACAGAGGAGCTCAGTGATGCACACTGATCTTTTATGCATCCTCTCCTGGCTTCAGTCACTCAAAACAAACAAAGGCCTTTCTCTTGAGGGGGGAAAATGTCCCCAACCACAAACGGTTAATCTAGTTTGAAAGATCTCTCTCTTTCAAGCAGCTCTTAATCCAACAGACACCGAGCCTGCCCGCCAACACAGGCTGGCAAAGCGCCAGGTCTTTCTCTGAAACTTGGGAGAGATTTTGTCACATGGTCTCTGTTCTTGTTCCGTTCCCATTGATTAGACAGACAAGGGGATAAGCTTCTCCGCTCGCTCTGAAGAGCTGTAGCAGCTGCCTGCCGAGGCTCCAGGCAGCCATGTTGGACAGGCAGACCCAGCAGATGGGAGCCTCTGATTGATGCGGGCACCAGCCAGCACCAGCCCTCCGCCAGGGGAGAAGCTTTCACATGTTAGCTTAGGAAAGGATGCTGCTGGAATTGGCACCACAACAAACCTGTGACATCAACTGCACTTGATGTCGAGTCAATACCCCACCAGCATTTTAGGAAAATGTTCTGCGAAGCAGTGCCAGGATTGGATAGCGACCAGTTGCAGCAAAGTGAACAATTCAATGTCTGAGACTGAACTCCTTCCCTGAAAAATAGAGGGGCTGATGATGGCAGAAGCCGTTTTTATAAGACTTCTCCCTGTCATATTTCACCACACCTCTCAAGATTCATCCCAAGCAGGACCCACACGTCTCTTCACCCCCCCCCGCTCCCCCCCACGGCTCCACCTTGCGGAACACGATCCCACCCTGCGTACATGTTCACCATCATTCTCCCAGCTGCTGCCCAGTCACTGTCTGAGTGGAGGTTGCACATTCTCCCCGTGTCTGCGTGGGTTTCCTCCCACACTCCAAAGATGTGCGGGTTAGGTTGATAGGCCATTCTAAATTTCTCCTTAGTGTCAGGGGGATTAGCAGGGTAAATACATGGGGTTATGGGATAGATTCTGGGCCTGGGTGGGATTGTTGCTGGTGCAGGCTTGATGGGCCGAACGGCCTCCTCCTGCACTGTGGGGATTCTAGGATTCCACCACCCATTCACACGGTCATTCATGCATTCACAGCAACTCACTGCAATGACAACCACACAAAATGCCCAGTACAACAACACCTCTGCAACCATTGGAAAGCCTCCAGGCTTAACTCCATTATCTTTGAAAGTTTGTCATTTCTTTCATGTGCCAAATAGATACGATATCAACACAAGTTGCCGAAGGGCGGGTCCTTGCCGTTCTCCATGCCTTGTGGTCAACACAAGATTACTGAGAGATAATTAAAGATCAGGAAAGCACTGAGTGTATAAGAATGTAATACAGTATCAATGGCACACATTATATCACCGGCCTGGACTGCAAAGTTAGGTCATTCTGCCTAAAGAGTTTACATCTCAGCAACTACACAGTGGCTTCAACACAAACATTTCAATGGGGAAATCGGGGTGTGTAGTCAGATAGAAAAAGATTGACAAAAATAAATGTAGGCCCCTTAAGTCAGAAGCTGGAGAATTCATAACAGGGAATAAAGAACTGGCTGGGGTATTAAATTTGTACTTTGCTTCAGTCTTCACAAGGGAAGACATGAATAATGTACCAGAAGTGCTGAGAGAAACATGTTTTAGTGAGGAGCTGAAGGAAATCAGCATTAGTAGAGAAATGGTTTTGGGAAAATTGATGGGATTGAAGGTGGATAAATCTCCAGGTCCTGATAATCTTCATCCCAGAGTACTTAAGGAAGTGACCCTGGAAATAGTAGATCCATTGGTGGCTATTTTCCAAAATTCTTTGGACTCTGGAATAGTTCCTACAGATTGGAAGGTAGTTAATGTAAGCCCACTATTCAAAAGGGGAGGCAGAGAGAAAACAGAAAACTATAGACCAGTGAGCCTAACATTGGTACAGGGGAAGTTGTTAGAGTCAGTGGTATAATCAGATAACGTCAGCATGGATTTACAAAAAGGAAATCATGCTTGGCAAATCTATTGGGATTTTTTGAGGATGTAACTAGTAGAGTTGACCAAGGAGGACCAGTGGATGTGGCTTATTTAGACTTTCAAAAGCCTTTCGACAAGGTCTCACATTACAGACTACTATGTAAAGTTAAGCACATGGGATTGCAGGTAATGTCTTGAGATGGATAGAAAGCTGGTCAGCAGATAGGAAGCAAAGAGTTGTCATAGATGGGTCTTTTTCTGATTGGCAGTCAGTGACTAGTGGGGTTCCGCAGGGATCTGTGCTCGGACCCCAACTGTTCACATTATATATTAATGATTTGGAAGAGGAACTGAATGTATTATCTCCAAATTTGCAGATGATACAAAGTTGGGTGGGAGGGTGAGCTGTGAGGAGGATGCAGAGATGCTTGGACAGGCTGAGTGTGTGGGCATCTGCATGGCAGATGCAGTATAATGTGAATAAATGTGAGGTTATCCACTTTGGTAGCAATATTAGGAAGACCGATTATGACTTGAATGGGTGTAAATTGAGAGAGGTGGATACTCAGCGAGACCTTGGTGTCCTCGTGCATCAGTCGCTGAAAGTAAGCACGCAGGTACAGCAAGCAGTGAAGACGACAAATGGTATATTGGCCTTCATAGCAAGAGGATTTGAGTATAGGGATAGGGATGTTTTTCTGTAATTGTACTGGGCATTGGTGAGGCCACACCTGGAGTATTGTGTGCAGTTTTGGTGTCCTTATCTGAGGAAGGATGTCCTTGCTATAGAGTGAGTGCAGCAAAAGTTTACCAGGCTGATTCGTAGGATGGCAGGTCTGTCATATGAGGAGAGACTAAGTCGGTTAGGATTATATTCACTGGAGTTTAGAAGAGTGAGAGGGGATCTCATAGAAACTTATAAAATTCACACAGGGATTGGGTAGATTCAGAAAGAATGTTCCCGATGGTGGGGGAGTCCAGAACTCGGGATCATAATTTGAGGATAAGCAGTAAACCTTTTAGAACTGAGGTGAGGAGAAATTTCTTCACCCAGAGGGTGGTGAATGTGTGGATTTCACTGCCACAGAAAGTAGTTGAGGCCAAAACGTCTGATTTCAAGAAGAAATTAGATATAGCTCTAGGGCTAAAGGGATCAAGGGGTATGGAGGGAAGCGGGGGAAATCAGGATATTAAATTTGATGATCAGCTATGATCAAGATGAATGGTGGAGCAGGCTGGAAAGGCCGAATGGCCTATTCCTGCTTCTGGTTTGTATGTTTCTAGTAAGGTGTGAATAGATAGGATAGAGAGAGGGAGTGCAGCATGACTGATAATCCAGAACAGGACAAGGGGGCACACTGAGTGAAGGTGTCACATAAAGAGCTGTTCCTGCTCCTGGCTGCTTTCAGCAAGAGCTTTAAGCTGCTATCCACCAACAGCAAGTGCACAGCTTCTCAGACTGGCCTGGGCTGGGGGAAGGTGAGGAAGAGAGAAGGGGCAGTTTGGGGCAAAGTCCGGGGGAAAGAAGACGCAGTTTTGGAGAAGGTGGGGGGGGGGGGGGGGGGGAGGGGCAGTTCGAGGGGTCAGGGGGAGAAGGGGAAGTTTGACGACTCAGGGGAGGGAAGGAGCAGTTTGGGGTGTTAGGGGGAGAAGGGGAAGTTTGAAGGAGTCGGGGGGGACAGGGGAAGTTTGGGAGGGTCGGAGGGAAAGGGGAAGTTTGGGAGATTCGGGGGGGAAAGGGGCAGTTTGTTGGGGTCGGGAGAGAGAAGGGGCAGTTTGGGGGGTTTGGGAAGAGAAGGGGCAGTTTGGGGTGTTGGGGGAAGGGGCAGTTTGAGGGGAAGGAGAGAAGGATCAGTTTGGGTGGTCGGGGGTGAAGGGGCAGTTTGGGGGTGTCGGGGGAGAAGGGGCAGTTTTGGGGGTGTCGGGGGAGAGAAGGATCAGTTTGGGGGTGTCAGGGGGGAGAAGGGGCAGTTTGGGAGGATCAGGGGGAGAGAAGGGGCAGTTTGGGGGTGTCAGGGGGGAGAAGGGGCAGTTTGGGGGTGTCAGGGGGAGAGAAGGGGCAGTTTGGAGGTGTCGGGGGGAGAAGGGGCAGTTTGGATGTGTCGGGGGGAGAAGGGGCAGTTTGGGAGGATCAGGGGGAGAGAAGGGTCAGTTTGGGGGTGTCAAGGGGGAGAAGGGGCAGTTTGGGAGGATCAGGGGGAGAGAAGGGGCAGTTTGGGGGTGTCAGGGGGGAGAAGGGGCAGTTTGGGGGTGTCAGGGGGAGAGAAGGGGCAGTTTGGAGGTGTCGGGGGGAGAAGGGGCAGTTTGGATGTGTTGGGGGGAGAAGGGGCAGTTTGGGAGGATCAGGGGGAGAGAAGGGTCAGTTTGGGGGTGTCGGGGGGGAGAAGGGGCAGTTTGGGGGCAGGGAGGTGCATTCTCTGTGTAGTGGCCTGGCAGATTGAACAGGCTACCATCAAGTAAGCAAAGAGGAGAATGTGTGAGGGCTGTAACTGCCCAGATTTATACAGCAGCTCTGAGTGTGCATTTACTGTGGGTGCATTGCTCCCCCTCCTTACCCAGGAAGCCCCAAACACCCAAGGAACTCACAGAAGGGGCAGAACCTCAGAGTAACAGCTCTCCACTTCCCTTGCATTCAGACTCACATCAAAGCAAACAGTGGGACACATCTCACCGGTATTTACTAACGGAGGGGAACAAAAACGCTTCACTTGTTTCAGTTCCAGATTCTGCCTCTGCTCTGTCCTGATCACAACACAGGTGGCAATTTATCACCTTACGCCTCAGAAAATAACTGAGGAAGGGGCTACTGTGGGAGCAGGTTTTTAGTCCCCCTCCTGAGATCAGACGACACAAAGCAGGAATCGGATCTCAGAATCTGTCTGTTACGGCCATGAGGAAAATCAAAGACCTGCATTTCTATAGTGCCTTGCACATCCCCCAAAACGCTTTACAGCCACTTTAATAAGTGTAGTCACTGTGGACGGCACAGTGGTTAGCACTGCTGCCTCACAGCGCCAGGGACCCGGGTTCGATTCCCGGTTTGGGTCACTGTCTGTGTGGAGTCTGCACGTTCTCCCCGTGTCTGCGTGGGTTTCCTCCGGGTGCTCCGGTTTCCTCCCACAGTCCGAAAGACATGCTGGTTAGGGTGCGTTGGCCATGCTAAATGCTCCCTCAGTGTTACCCGAACAGGCGCTGGAGTGTGGCGACTAGGGGATTTTCACAGTAACTTCATTGCAGTGTTAATGTAAGCTTACTTGTTTGTGACACTCATAAAACACTGTTGTATTGTTGTAGAGGGGGCATCGAATTTGCACACAGCAAGTGATAGGGACCGGGTAATCAGTTTTAATGTTGATAATTCAGGGATAAGCATTGGCCAGGCCACTGGGAAGAATTCTAGCGCTCTTCTTTGAAGTGCCCACTCCAGAGGGTCGATGGAGCTTCAGTTTAAATACCTCATCTGAAAGGCTGCACCTCCAACAGCCTAGATTCTTAATGAAAGCGCTGGAACGGGGGCCTGAACTGTCGCTGACTCGGGGTTGAATAGTGCGCTCACCTCCATGACAATGAAGGGGCTTCTTATTCAGGTAGTGGGAATCTTCTAAAAGATTCCGAACACCTCACAATCTCACAACATGGAGGGAATCAATGGGGCTGATTGTTCCCGCGCAGTCTTTAGAAATCGCCTGAAAATGTTCACGGGAGAATGAAGCAAATTACTTTAAATGCTGCAAAACTGTTGAGTATAATCCAAGGATTGAACGCCAGTAGTCCCAAAGCACGCTTCTGCGACGGATTCCATCCAGCTGGCCGCGGGGTGCAGTACAGATGGAGAAATTGAAAGGGCGGGCAGGAGCAGGACTGGACAAATTTAAAATCTGTTCTGGGGGCCACAACACGCAGCCATCAGCACCTGATGCTACAAGGTGCAAAGCACAAACAGCATCAAGGGGGGGCTGGGGGTGAGAGAGGGATGATGTGGAGATGCCGGCGTTGGACTGGGGTAAACAGAGTCAGAAGTCGAACTAAACCAGGTTAAAGTCCAACAGGTTTATTTGGGAGCAAACGCCACGAGCTTTCGGAGCGCGCTGCTCCTTCGTCAGGTGGAGACGGAGGTCTGGAGAGGGACGCAGGCTACGCAGGGTTAAATCTGCAAGTTTTCCTTTCAAAACAAAACACAAAGAGTGTAAATGTGGGCGGGTGGAGGGTTGCTGGGTTTTCAGAGACGGTTCTGAGCAGTGCTTGGCAGGATTTGAAACAGAATGTCGACGTAACGGCATCCATTAGCAATCATCATCTCCTTCCATTTGTCAGCTCAGCACAAAAGACGGCACAAAATGGGAGCTGGCAGGTGAAGCTGCTGCTGTGTGGCCCCAGGGCAGGCACGGCATCACGTCACCCAGCCTGGCCTCTGCCCCTGTCCTCGGGAAGCTGATCAGCAGGAGACTCCCAGCCACTGGGATCCTGCACACAGACCTCGGCAAGACTTCAAAGTCTGCAGGGTCTGACAGCAACAGTGCCCCCCGCCCGACCCCCCACCACACACACAAATATACCCAGTCTCTCCACTCTCTCCCCCAATGCACCCCCCACAACTGACCCCACTGCTGGCAGCTCCTCACATCAATGTTCAGTGACAGCACAAGGAAACGGGCAATTATACAATTGCCTCACATCATCCCGAGTCTACATTACACTCGGCAGCCACCAGAAACACCGTGATTGGAATGCTATCATAACAGGGGGGGGGGGGATGTGGGGGGGAGCAGGGGGGAGGGGCCGGGGGCAGAGAACAGGGGGGGAGCGGGGGGAGAGTGGGGGGGAGAGCAGGGGGGAGGGGAGAGCGGAGGGGGAGAGCAGGGGGGAGGGGAGAGGGTGGGGAGGGGGGGAGGGTGGGGAGGGGGGAGGGAGAGGGGTGAGGGGGGAGGGGGAGGGTGGGGAGGGGGGGAGCGTGTGGGTGGGGGCCGAGTGTGGGGTGGGGGCCGAGTGTGGGGTGGGGGAGAGGGGGGGGGGAGGGGAGATGGGGGGTGGGGGAGAGGGGGGTGGAGGACGGGGGGGTGGTGGAGGAGAGGGGTGGGGGAGGGGTGGGGGAGGGGGGGTGCAGGAGAGAGGGGTGGGGGAGAGGGGGGTGGGGGAGAGGGAGAGGGTGGGGAGAGGGAGAGGTGGGGAGGTCAGGAGGGGCGGGGGTCAGGGGGGGCGGGGGTCAGGGGAGAGGGGGGTGGGAGAGAGTGGGGCGTGGGAGAGAGTGGGGCGTGGGAGAGAGTGGGGCGTGGGAGAGAGTGGGGCGTGGGAGAGAGTGGGGCGTGGGAGAGAGTGGGGCGTGGGAGAGGGGGGGTGTGGGAGAGGTGGGCGTGGGAGAGGTGGGAGTGAGGGGGGGTGGGAGTGAGGGGGGGTGGGAGTGAGGGGGGGTGGGAGTGAGGGGGGGTGGGAGTGAGGGGGGGTGGGAGTGAGGGGGGGTGGGAGTGAGGGGGGGTGGGAGTGAGGGGGGGTGGGAGTGAGGGGGGGTGGAGTGAGGGGGGTGTGGGTGGGAGGGAGGGGGGAGTGGGTGGGAGAGAGGGGGGTGTGGGAGGGAGGGGGGCGTGGGAGGGAGGGGGTGTGGGAGGGAGTGAGAGGGTGTGGGAGAGAGGGGGGCGTGGGAGAGAGGGGGGCGTGGGAGTGAGGGGCGTGGGAGTGAGGGGGGGGGGGGCGTGGGAGTGAGGGGGGCGTGGGAGTGAGGGGGCGTGGAGTGAGGGGGGCGTGGGAGTGAGGGGGGCGTGGGAGTGAGGGGGGCGTGGGAGTGAGGGGGGCGTGGGAGTGAGGGGGGCGTGGGAGTGAGGGGGGCGTGGGAGTGGGGGGGGCGTGGGAGTGGGGGGGGCGTGGGAGAGGGGGGGCGTGGGAGAGGGGGGCGTGGGAGAGGGGGGGCGTGGGAGAGGGGGGGGTGGGAGAGGGGGGCGTGGGAGAGGGGGGCATGGGAGAGAGGGGGCGTGGGAGAGAGGGGGGCGTGGGAGAGAGGGGGGCGTGGGAGAGAGGGGGGCGTGGGAGAGAGGGGGGCGTGGGAGAGAGGGGGGCGTGGGAGAGAGGGGGCGTGGGAGAGAGGGGGGCGTGGGAGAGAGGGGGGCGTGGGAGAGAGGGGGGCGTGGGAGAGAGGGGGGCGTGGGAGAGAGGGGGCGTGGGAGAGAGGGGGGCGTGGGAGAGAGGGGGGCGTGGGAGAGAGGGGGGCGTGGGAGAGAGGGGGACGTGGGAGAGAGGGGGGCGTGGAGAGAGGGGGGCGTGGGAGAGAGGGGGGCGTGGGAGAGAGGGGGGCGTGGGAGAGAGGGGGGCGTGGGAGAGAGGGGGGCGTGGGAGAGAGGGGGGCGTGGGAGAGAGGGGGCGTGGGAGAGAGGGGGCGTGGGAGAGAGGGGGCGTGGGAGAGAGGGGGGCGTGGGAGAGAGGGGGGCGTGGGAGAGAGGGGGCGTGGGAGAGAGGGGGGCGTGGGGAGAGGGGGGCGTGGGAGAGAGGGGGGCGTGGGAGGGGGGCGTGGGAGAGAGGGGGGCGTGGGAGAGAGGGGGGCGTGGGAGAGAGGGGGGCGTGGGAGAGAGGGGGGCGTGGGAGAGGGGGGCGTGGGAGAGGGGAGCGTGGGAGAGAGGGGGGCGTGGGAGAGAGGGGGGCGTGGGAGAGAGGGGGGCGTGGGAGAGAGGGGGGCGTGGGAGAGAGGGGGGCGTGGGAGAGAGGGGGGCGTGGGAGAGAGGGGGGCGTGGGAGAGAGGGGGGCGTGGGAGAGAGGGGGGCGTGGGAGAGAGGGGGGCGTGGGAGAGAGGGGGGCGTGGGAGAGAGGGGGGCGTGGGAGAGAGGGGGGCGTGGGAGAGAGGGGGGCGTGGGAGAGAGGGGGGCGTGGGAGAGAGGGGGGCGTGGGAGAGAGGGGGGCGTGGGAGAGAGGGGGGCGTGGGAGAGAGGGGGGCGTGGGAGAGAGGGGGGCGTGGGAGAGAGGGGGGCGTGGGAGAGAGGGGGGCGTGGGAGAGAGGGGGGCGTGGGAGAGAGGGGGGCGTGGGAGAGAGGGGGGCGTGGGAGAGAGGGGGGCGTGGGAGAGAGGGGGGCGTGGGTGAGGGGGGGGCGTGGGAGAGGGGGGGGCGTGGGAGAGGGGGGGGCGTGGGAGAGGGGGGGGCGTGGGAGAGGGGGGGGCGTGGGAGAGGGGGGGGCGTGGGAGAGGGGGGGGCGTGGGAGAGAGGGGGGCGTGGGAGAGAGGGGGGCGTGGGAGAGAGGGGGGCGTGGGAGAGAGGGGGGCGTGGGAGAGAGGGGGGCGTGGGAGAGAGGGGGGCGTGGGAGAGAGGGGGGCGTGGGAGAGAGGGGGGCGTGGGAGAGAGGGGGGCGTGGGAGAGAGGGGGGCGTGGGAGAGAGGGGGCGTGGGAGAGAGGGGGGCGTGGGAGAGAGGGGGGCGTGGGAGAGAGGGGGGCGTGGGAGAGAGGGGGGCGTGGGAGAGAGGGGGGCGTGGGAGAGAGGGGGGCGTGGGAGAGAGGGGGGCGTGGGAGAGAGGGGGGCGTGGGAGAGAGGGGGGCGTGGGAGAGAGGGGGGCGTGGGAGAGAGGGGGGCGTGGGAGAGAGGGGGGCGTGGGAGAGAGGGGGGCGTGGGAGAGAGGGGGGCGTGGGAGAGAGGGGGGCGTGGGAGAGAGGGGGGCGTGGGAGAGAGGGGGGCGTGGGAGAGAGGGGGGCGTGGGAGAGAGGGGTGCGTGGGAGAGAGGGGGGCGTGGGAGAGAGGGGGCGTGGGAGAGAGGGGGGCGTGGGAGAGAGGGGGGCGTGGGAGAGAGGGGGGCGTGGGAGAGAGGGGGGCGTGGGAGAGAGGGGGGCGTGGGAGAGAGGGGGGCGTGGGAGAGAGGGGAGCGTGGGAGAGAGGGGGTGTGGGTGGGAGTGAGAGGGTGTGGGAGTGAGGGGGGTGTGGGAGTGAGGGGGGCGTGGGAGAGAGGGGGGCTGGGAGAGAGGGGGTGTGGGAGAGAGGGGGTGTGGGAGAGAGGGGGGGGTGGGAGAGAGGGGGGGTGGGAGTGAGGGGGTGTGGGTGGGAGTGAGGGGGTGTGGGTGGGAGTGAGGGGGTGTGGGTGGGAGGGAATGGGTGTGGGAGTGAGTGAGGGGGGTGTGGGAGTGAGTGAGGAGGGTGTGGGCGTGAGGGGGGTGGGAGTGAGGGGGTGTGGGCGTGAGGGGGTGTGGGTGGGAGTGAGGGGGTGTGGGTGGGAGTGAGGGGGTGTGGGTGGGAGTGAGGGGGTGTGGGTGGGAGTGAGGAGGTGTGGGTGGGAGTGAGGGGGTGTGGGTGGGAGTGAGGGGGTGTGGGTGGGAGTGAGGGGGTGTGGGTGGGAGTGAGGGGGTGTGGGTGGGAGTGAGGGGGTGTGGGTGGGAGTGAGGGGGTGTGGGTGGGAGTGAGGGGGTGTGGGTGGGAGTGAGGGGGTGTGGGTGGGAGTGAGGGGGTGTTGGTGGGAGTGAGGGGGGTGTGGGAGTGAGGGGGGTGTGGGAGTGAGTGAGGGGGGTGTGGGAGTGAGGGGGTGGGTTGGAGTGAGGGGGGGTGGGTGGGAGTGAGGGGGGGGTGGGTGGGAGTGAGGGGGGGTGAGTGGGAGTGAGGGGGGGGGTGGGTGGGAGTGAGGGGGGGGTGGGTGGGAGTGAGGGGGGGGTGGGTGGGAGTGAGGGGGGGGTGGGTGGGAGTGAGGGGGGGGTGGGTTGGAGTGAGGGGGTGTGGGTGGGAGGGAGGGGGTGTGGGAGTGAGTGAGGGGGGTGTGGGAGTGAGGGGGTGTGGGTGCGAGGGAGGGGGTGTGGGTGCGAGGGAGGGGGTGTGGGTGCGAGGGAGGGGGTGTGGGTGCGAGGGAGGGGGTGTGGGTGGGAGTGAGGGGGTGTGGGTGGGAGTGAGGGGGTTGGGTTGGAGTGAGGGGGGGTGGGTGGGAGTGAGGGGGGGGTGGGTGGGAGTGAGGGGGGGTGAGTGGGAGTGAGGGGGGGGTGGGTGGGAGTGAGGGGGGGGGTGGGTGGGAGTGAGGGGGGGGTGGGTGGGAGTGAGGGGGGGGTGGGTGGGAGTGAGGGGGGGGTGGGTTGGAGTGAGGGGGTGTGGGTGGGAGGGAGGGGGTGGGGGAGTGAGTGAGGGGGGTGTGGGAGTGAGGGGGTGTGGGTGCGAGGGAGGGGGTGTGGGTGCGAGGGAGGGGGTGTGGGTGCGAGGGAGGGGGTGTGGGTGCGAGGGAGGGGGTGTGGGTGGGAGTGAGGGGGTGTGGGTGGGAGGAAGGGGGGTTGGGAGAGAGACGGAGAGGGTTATTTGGACAGACAGTATGGTTAAGAGTGCAGAAGCATGTTCACCATTATGGAATATTCGTTATATTAAAACCTAACTGTTCACTATCAGCAGCTCAGTTCGAACAGTTAACCATCCGGCACATTGCTTGTGGCAATGGGAAAGCAGGCTGGCCTCTCAGTGCCTGGCAAAAGTTCTCTTCCATCCCCCTCGCCCTCCTTCCCAGCTCAGGCTACTCTGCTATTCCCCCTCGAGGAAGTACAGCACTGGTGAGGGTGGGCACTCACATGGAGTTGCAGGGTAAAGCTCTCGCCCACCGCCCCACGACACATCGCCGGTATACTGACCCCACCACAAAAGCACCCGGTTCCAGGTTTGAACTCTCGAGACCACCCACTCAACATCCCAGCCTTATTGCACATGATTTCCTTCAACAACTGTGACCCTCACTCCAATAGTTAGGCAGGTTGGAGCTGCTGTCTGTGGTCCTGTGAGCTGGATATTAAATCCACACACAGCGGTGAAGCAGTTAGTTTGGGACAAAAATCATTGCCTCTTTTCTTAGTTAGAACAAAGGTAGGACATGCACAGATATGAAAGGAGTCAGTAAAGAGAGAAACGTACTTGCATGTTTGTCTGCCAGTCCGATGAGGGTGCTTGGTATATCTCGTCTTCTGTAGAAGCAAACCACTTTCGCTTCAACATTGCCATTCGCAGTCTGTAATTGGTGCAAACACATGAGACATCTATTAATCAAAGCGTACTTACGGCATACAAAACTGGTAGACAGCACGGAGACACCAACCTCCACAATACAGAGCAGATTTATTTATTAGCGTCACAAGTAGGCTTACATTAACACTGCAATGAAGTTACTGTGAAAATCTCCTAGTCGCCACACTCCGGCACCTGTTCGGGTAACACTGAGGGAGAATTTAGCATGGCCAATCCACCTAACCAGCACATCTTTGGACTGTGGGAGGCAACCAGAGCACCCGGAGGAAACCCACACAGACACGGGAAGAATGTGCAGACTCCACACAGACAGTGACCCAAGCCGGGAATCGAACCCGGGTCCCTGGCGCTGTGAGGCAGCAGTGCTAACCACCGTGCCACCCATGGTCACATAAAGTCTGAATAGGTCAATAATTCACACACACAATTCAAAACTCAAGTACCTGTCATTAATCCCCACTGACTTCTCTAACCTTCTCATCCGTCTGGTCCATCTTTACACGTTAGTGCTGGCATTGTTGTCACTGGACCTCTGAGCATGTTGACACCAACGTGCAAGAGATGGAACCATTCTTAGCCCGAATGCCAGCAACCCATCGCTCCAAATCTTTGCCACCAATGGCAGACTTGCACCCATCAGTGTTACATTCTGCGATACAGCTCCGGTCACGGTCCAGTCTGGGTGGACAGAACAAGGCTTGGTGCTGCTTACGGTTCAAGCACAGTCAGCACTGTCCAGTCGCTGAAATCTCGCTGGCACCAGGGAGGAAGGGGTGGAACTACTGAATTATTCTTCAACAATTGAAGGATTGCGGGGCTTAAAAGTGGAGATATTCGAGGCGAGCACGAAGATTTGGGAAGAGCGGGCTCAAATTCTCAGCATCAGAAATCCAACAAAACATGACTCAAGAGTCTGAGGAAATCTCTTCACCCAGAGGGTGGTGAATGTGTGGAATTCACTACCACAGAAAGTAGTTGTGGGCGGCACGGTGGCACAGTGGTTAGCACTGCTGCTTCACAGCTCCAGGGACCTGGGTTCGATTCCCGGCTCAGGTCACTGTCTGAGTGGAGTTTGCACATTCTCCCCGTGTCTGCGTGGGTTTCCTCCGGGTGCTCCGGTTTCCTCCCACAGTCCAAGATGTGCGGGTTAGGTCGATTGGCCATGCTAAAATTGCCCCTTAGTGTCCGGAGATGCGTAGGTTAGAGGGATTAGTGGGTAGGATCTGGGTGGGGATGTGGTCGGTGCAGACGCGATGGGCCGAATGGCCTCTTTCTGCACTGTAGGGTTTCTATGATTTCTTCTAGTTGAGGCCAAAACGTTGTGAGATTTCAAGAAGAAATTAGATATCGCTCTTGGGGCTAAAGAAATCAAGGAATATGGAGGGCTGGGGGTGGGTGGAATAAGGATATTGAATTTGATGATCAGCCACGATCAAAAGGAATGGGGGAACAGGCTTGAAGGGCCGAAAGGCCTCCTCCTGCTTCTAGGTTCTATGTTTAATGGGCATCCACCTTCATCAGCACCAGGGATAGAGGCACGGCAAATCCCACTGGAATGATACAATATCCAAATGCATCGGAAAATGTGAAGCAGCTCCATTGCAGTGTTGTAGGACTTGTGGATACAACCCTGCCACTGGTGGCAGCAATTTGAAGCAATAAGTTGCTAACATTCGGGCAAATTTCATTTGAAAGAACAAAGGAAATTACAGCACAGGAACAGGCCCTCCGGCGCTCCAAGCCTGCACCAACCATGCTGCCCGGTTGAACTAAAACCCCCTACCCTTCATGAAAGAACAAAGAAAAACCTGCAATCTTCTGCTCTCATCGACATGTTCACCAAAGTCAGACCTCTCAACGTGCAACTTCTTGCACATTGGTGGCAACATGTTCAATGATCCAACTGTGGTGTCCTATTTGTTCCCCAGCTGAGTTCCCTGGTCCAAACTCACTCCAACACAAGGGCTGCCAATGTCTATTTTCAGAACATCACCCACCACCACCTCCACGGGTACCTGGAATGCAGGGTGTGGCAGCTGCGATGAGACCATGCTGAAAAAACACGTCAAAGAACCAAGAAAGAACTGTACAGCAGAGGAACAAGCCCTTCGGCCCACCAATCCTGCGCCGGTTCCTAGTCCACTGCTTATTGCCCATACACAGTTTCTATCCCTCTGTTCGCCTCCTCTTCATGGGTCTATCAGGATATGCCTTGAATGTAGAAGATGTCTCCATCTCGAATCTCTCCAGCTCAGAGTCATCGGGCTTGGAGAGCGAGAAGAGGAGACTTTGGCATAAAAAGGATTGGGAGCTATTTCTGGACAGTTTCATCCAGAATATAGTCACACCTGAGGGAAAAACGCAGGTTCAGGAAAGGGAGGGTGCAGATTATAGGGAGTCGGGGAGTGGGAATCAAGGGGGAACGAAGTGAAGTTTATTTATTAATGTCACAAGTAGGCTTACATTAACGCAGCAATGAAGTTACTGTGAAAATTCCCTAGTCGCCACACTCCGGCGCCTGTTCGGGTACACTGAGGGAGAATTTAGCACGACCAGTGCACCTAACCAGCACGTCTTTCGGACTGTGGGAGGAAACCCACACAGACATGGGGAGAACGTGCAGACTGCGCACAGACAGTGACCCAACCTGGTCACTTGTGGGGAAGCAGTGCTTGCCATCGTGCCACCTCATGCCAAGGAGGTCTCACAGACACTGGCCATGTCCAACAGCTATGATGTACAGTAACTGTGAGGACAAGGAGAAAGACTACAAGGAGGATAGTCACAATGCAGATCAAGACACCATAGCCCAGCAGACTGCAGAGTTGGGAATAGAACTGCGGTAGTAAAAGGGGACTCAATAATGAGGGAGTTGGATAGCATCCTCCGCAGCCAAGAATGAGGACCCCGAAGGGTGCACTGCCTTCCCAGTGGCAGGGTAAGGGAACTCTCTCAGCAATTGGAAAGGAGGTTGGAAAGGGAGGAGGGTAAATCCGTGGAGGTCACTATGTTGAAACAAGTGACATACCTGGAAAAGGATGGAGACCTTGCTGAGGGAGCAACATGAGTTTAAGTTCTAACTTTTAAAAGCAGAACCTCAAAATCGCTGGATCTTTGCCTGAATTACGTGCAAATTGGCATAAAAGCAGAAAAAAATCAGTCAAATGAAGATGCGGTTAAAGGGCTGGCATTGGGAAAGCGGGGGTTTCTTTGCATGGGACCAGCTCGGGGATAGTTGTGGCAATAGGACAGTGTCCACCTGAACCAGGATGGGACCCAGAGTCCTCGCAGAAAGGGTAAATAGGGAGGTAGAAATAGGCTTTAAATTAGTAGAGAGGAATCGACAAGAAACACCAGGAGCCTATAAGGACTGGAGAACACAGAAAAGAATGAATTAAGATGGTCATTGAAGACAAGGGAATAAATAGATTTGTAGAACAGGAATCTAAAAGAATGGTTGAAACATAAAGCGAGAGGAAATCCTATTAAAAATGAGTTATAATGTCTGTACACGGTGTCTTTAATAAAACAGGAGAGCTGAGGCAATCAGGCGAGGGGAGGAACCAGACATAATAGGGATCGCTGAGACACAGCGACAGAAAAATCAGCACCAAAAATTAAACGTTGCAGGGTGGAAGGTATTTAGGAAAGACAGGAGAGAAAAAAAACGCAGAGGAGGAATAGCTGCATTATCAGGGATAATACAATGACAGTGGGGGGAGAAACTATGCAGCTATGGACAAGACAAAAACACAATCTACATGGATAGAGACAAAAGAATCAATCACATTAGTTGGCGCAGTCCAAAGATCATCTAATAGTGGAAGGGAGGTGGAATACGCAGATAAATTGGAAAATCCAGTGCAACGCAGAATAATCATCATGGGAGATTTTACCCTGATATTATTTTCACAGCAACTTCATTGCAGCGTTAATGTAAGCCTACTTGTAACACTAAAATAAATAAACTTTAAACTCACTGATCAGAAGCGGTGGGTAAAGGCGATAAGGGAATTGAGTCTTTACAATGTGAACAAGACTCCTTTCTAACCTAGAATGTTAAAAAGCCCAACAAGGGAAATAAAAAGAGAAACATAGAAAATAGGTGCAGGATTCGGCCACTCGAGCCTGCACCACCATTCAATATGTAGTCTCACAACACCAGGTTAAAGTCCAACAGGGTTTCTTTGGTATCACCAGCTTTCGGAGCGCTGCTCCTTCCTTCATCAGGTGAGTGGAGAGTTGGTTTCGCAAACGCGGCATATATAGACAAAGATTCAGTTGCAAGATAATGGTTGGAATGCCAGTCTTTACAGGTTATCAAGTCTTTACAGGTACAGACAGTGCGAGTGGAGAGAGGGATAATCACAGGTTAAAGAGGTGTAAATTGTCTCAAGCCGGGACAGTTAACAGGATTTTGCAAGCCCAGGCCAAATGGTGGGGGGGGGTTACACGTAGTGTGACATGAACCCAAGATCCCGCTTGAGGCTGTCCTCATGTGTGCGGAACTTGGCTATCAGTTTCTGCTCAGCGACTCTGCGTTGTTGTGTGGTCTTGAAGGCTGCTTTGGAGAACGCTTACCCGAAGATCGGGGACTGAATGCCCGTGACCGCTGAAGTGTTCCCCGACAGGAAGGGAACACTCTTGCCTGGTGATTGTCGAGCGGTGTTCATTCATCCGCTGTCGTAGCGTCTGCATGGTCTCCCCAATGTACCATGCCTCGGGACATCCTTTCCTGCAGCGTATCAGGTAGACAACGTTGGCTGAATCGCACGAGTGTGTACCGTGTACCTGGTGGATGGTGTTCTCACACGTAATGGTGTTTGGTATCCATGTCGATGATCTGGCACGTCTTGCAGAGGTTGCTGTGGCAGGATTGTGTGGTGTCTCCACATCATGGCTACCATTCAATATGATCATAGAAATCATCATAGAAACCCTACAGTGCAGAAGGAGGCCATTCGGCCCATCGAGTCTGCACCGACCACAATCCCACCCAGGCCCTACCCCCACATATTTACCCGCTAATCCCTCTAACCAACGCATCTCAGGGGCAATTTTAACCTGGCCAATCAACCTAACCCGCACATCTTTGGGCTGTGGGAGGAAACCGGAGCACCCGGGGGAAATCCACGCAAACACGAGGAGAATGTGCAAACTCCACACAGACAGTGACCCGAGCCGGGAATCGAACCCAGGTCCCTGGAGCTGTGAAGCAGCAGTGCTAACCACTGTGCTACCGTGCCGCCCAGATCATGGCTGATCTTGCACTTTCGGTATCCCACTCCCCGCTTTCTCTCCATACCCCTTGATCCCTTTAGCCGCAAGGGCCACGTCCAGCTCCCTCTTGAACATATCTAACCAACTGGCTCCAACAACGTTCTGTGGTAGAGAATTCCACAGGTTCACAACTCTCTGAGTGAAGTTCTTCTTCATCTCAGTCCTGAATGGCTTACCCCTTATTCTTAGACTGTGACCCCTAGTTCTGGACTTCCCAAACATCGGGAACGTTCTTCCTGCATCTATTCTAGCCTGTCCAGTCCCATCAGGATTTTATATACTTCTATGAGATCCCCTCTCATTCTTCTAAATTCAATAAAGGATCTAGTAATGGGGAATGAACCGGAGTAGGCAAGTAAAGGTAGGGGAACATCTGGGCAATAGTGATCATAACAAAATATGGTTTAAGATGATGACAGAGAAGGATACATGTATGACAAAAACAAGGTCAATTTAAGTTTATTTAAGTTCGTTTGTTAGTGTCACAAGTAGGCTTACATTAACACTGCAATGAAGTTTTTGTGAAAATCCTCTAGTCGCCACACTCCGGCACCTGTTCAGGTACACGGAGGGAGAATTTAGCATGGCCAATGCACCTAACCAGTACATCTTTCAGACTGTGGGTGGAAACCGGAGCACCCAGAGGAATCCCACACAGACACGGAGAGAATGTGCAAACTCCACGCAGACAGTGACCCAAGACGGGGATTGAACACGGGTCCCTGGCGCTGTGAGGCAGCAGTGCTAGTCACTATGGGGCAGCAGTGCTAGTCACTGTGCCACCGTGCCAATTGATTGGGGAAAAGTTGATTCTGAGAGGCTGCAAACAGACTTTGGGCAAAATAAAATGTGGAACCAAATCGTCAAAAAGCAACGTAGAAAATTATGGGAAAGATTTAAAATGGTGTTCAATAGCATGCAGGAAAATATATTCTGCTAAATTGAAAGAAAGTGAACATGAGTGAGACAAGATGGGTGACTGAAGATATGATCTGTGAATTAGGAAAGAGGCATAGATCAACTACATCCAACAGTAAAGGATAAGGGAGAGCATGGACAAAGCAGGAGATAAATCAGAGAAGAACTGTGGAAGTAAATTATCACAAAGAAAAAGTAAACTATTTGATAGGTACATCAATTTTAAAAAAGGAAAGCTGAGATAGGGATAGGACTATTAAGGGTGAGATGGGTTAATACCACAGGCAATGATAGAAAGATGGCAGGAATACTAATTATCCCACTTCAGTGTTTAATCAGGGGGATAGACAGGACACTGAATGATGAGATGAACAACAAGTTCATTTCATAGTAAATAGTGGAATAAGCTGAATGAATTAAGAAAACTCAGAATAAAGTCCACCGTCCGCATAAATTGTATCCACGTATTTTTAAACAATCTAAAGAGATAACAGAGGCAATACTGCTACTCATTCACCACTACTCATTCACCCTTGTCTTGGGTCACTGTCTGTGTGGAGTTTGCATGTTCTCCCCGTGTCTGCATGGGTTTCCTCCGGGCGCTCCGGTTTCTTCCCACACTCCAAAGATGTGTAGGTTAGGTGGATTGGCCGCGGTAAATAGCCCCTTAGTGTCCAAAGATGTGTAGGTTAGGTGGATTGGGGTCAGCACGGTGGTACAGTGCCAGGGACCAGGTTCAATTCCCAGCTTAACAGTGCAATGAAGTTACTGTGAAAATCCCCTGGTTGCCACACTCTGGCGCCTGTTCGGATACACTGAGGGAGAATTTAGCACGGCCAATGCACCCTAACCAGCACGTCTTTCAGACTGTGGGAGGAAACTGGAGCATCCGGAAGAAACCCACGCAGACACGGGGAGAACATGCAGACTCCACACAGACATTGACACAAGCTGGGAATTAAACCTGGGACCCTGACGCTGTGAGGCAGCAGTGCTAAGCACTGTGCCACCGTGCCACCCCTAGGTACGTTTAAGGGGTAATTAGACAAGCAGGTGAGGGAGAAGGGAATAGAGGGTTATGATGGTGGATTTAGATGAAGAAAGACAGGAACACAAAGACTGGCGTGGGCTGGTTGGATCTGTTTCTGTGCTGTGTATCCTACATAATCCAGTGTAACCCACCCCTGGAAAGTCGCAACTGTCATCTCCAGACTCAACTATTCCGATGTTCTCCTGTAAACTTCAGCTCATCCAAAGCTCTACTCCCTGAATCCCATCCCAAACCAACTGTCTACACCCATCATCCACATCCTCGTTGACAAATAGCGGTCCGCACGGACTTCGAGACGCCAACTCCAAATTCTCTCGCTCACATTAACTCATTTCTCTGCTCTCACTATTCCCTCCCCCCACTGACAGCTGGAAGGTATTTTCACCTTCACCCACGGACACCACCAACCTCTGGCCCATTCTGATCTCAAAGGGCTGGATTCACTTCTATTTTGTCAGCTTGTGTGTCCACCTTAATCAATCATACATCCTCTGTAACTCTCGCAATATCTTTAACACCACCTCCTTCTGGGGTCTTGTTAAAACTCGGCACCCAACGAACCACCTTCTGACACGCTGTTAGGCCACTGGACTTCCTCACACTTGTGTGGGCTACTTTATACACGGGAACATGAGGAAAGATCAAAGTGCATCTCTTTCACCTTGTCCCAGTCCTGGTAGACCCCATTACAATGATGATGGTGTTGTTAACTAACCTACAACAGACGTGATAAGAAAACCCCCTTGTGAAGTGCTTTGAGAATCATAGAATCCTACAGAGCAGATGGAAGCCATTCGGCCCATCGAGTCTGCACCAACCACAATCCCACCCAGACCTATCCCCATAACCCCATGCATTTACTCTAGCTAGTCCCCCTGACACTAAGGGGCAATTTAGCATGGCCAATCCACCTAACCTGCACAAAAGAACCAAAGGTACCTCTCTTAAAACAACATTAATTCATGGGAATTAGGCGTCGCTGGCTAGGCCAGCATTTACTGCCCATCCCTAATTGCCCGTTGAGAAGATGGCGGGAGCTACCTTCTTGAACCACTGCAGTCCATGTGGTGTAGGTACTCCCACAGTGCTGTTAAAGAACCTGGGACAAACTACTCATACACATGTTATTTTCCAAAAATAACTGACCTTATTTGCAACTGAGTAAGTACTAATGGTGTCCAGCATCCTCCCAAAAGGGTCTGTTTCATTGATTGACTAGTTATGCGCTCTCTGAAATAGTGTTGCCGCGGACAAGTTTAGAATTTACCCTCCTTTAAGCGCAGGTCATGTCTTCGGGATCTACTGTTGTGGACAAGGTGAACCAGTTCATCCACAGTACCTCGTCTCTTTCAAATCCTAAAGGCAGCAATCGGTTTCAGCTGTCAACCCTTCCCTTTCCCAGTGAGGACATGACCAATTTACACAGCCGTTCCACAAAGAGCCAACACAGACACATAGAAACTAGAAGCCGGAGGAGGCCATTCAGCCCTTCGAGCCTGCTCCGCCATTTATGATGATCATGGCTGATTATCGAATTCAATATTCTGATCCCCCCCTTCTCCTCACATCCCTTTAGCCCAAGAGCTATATCTAATTTATTCTTGAAATCACAACATTTTGTCCTCAGCTACATTCTGTGGTAGTGAATTCCACACATTCACCACCCTCTGGGTGAAGAAATTTCTCCTCACCTCAGTTCGAAAAGGTTTACCCCCTTATCCTCAAACTATGACCCCCTAGTTCTGGACTCCCCCAGCATCGAGAACATTCTTCCTGAATCTACCCTGTCTAACCCTGTGTGAATTTTAAACTTTTTTATGACACAACAGGCCAATTGGCCTCTTTCTGGGCTGCAAGTTCCTCTGACAGGAATACTGCGGTCGAGTTAATGGATCATCTTGCATATCCGTGGTAATGAGAGAGAGAGAGAAAGTGCATCTTCCGAGCCCGAGGTCCGTCTGCAGGATCACCTCCATAACCTGCAAAAGCAGATTCTGTATTCCAGCCAAATACCAAGAGAGCCAATACTATGCAAGTGGACAATGATTTAACTGTTTTCTGTAAGGCACGATGCCAGCTCCCTGACATCCACAGCAAGGTCTGCTCCTGAACCCGACATTAGCCAAAAGTCAGAACTGAGACCAGCTACACAGGAAGAAGGGATGTGTTACGAACGTCAGGGAAACTATAATGGGAGACCGCAATTATAGCTAATGTCTAACTCCACAGTGACTCCAGGGAATGCTGCCCCACGCCGATGGGATCACGGTCTGTAGCTACAGTCTCACACAATGAGCTCCTGATTTCAATCTTGCCACTGTGGAAAGCGGCCAAGCGGAGGGCAGGCACTTCCTCCAATTATCAGGCTGTTTCAGCCATTTTTAGCATTTTAACTGAATCCACATGCAAACCACTGCCATCCAGCCGAAAGGTGCTTTGATGCAGCTTTCCACACGAATGCTGTGGCCCGGGTGTACCACGAGGGCACCACTTCCCCGATTCAACAGCAACACCAGCAGGAATAAAGGCCCCAGGAGTGCACTGCCCTCAGGAGAGCCATAAAGAGTCAGATCTTGCATCCTGGAGCTACACAGTTCAGCTCCTTTATACAGTCACCACACTAATAATGACAATGCAGCCAATATAACAGCCTCATTTACACAGCAGCCAAGTGCACCCAAACCAACTGCACCCACTGTTAGAAATGCAAATGATGTACAAATACCAAAGGGAGAGTCCTGGACAATACAGAATGGGCCGCACACGAGCAGCTATTTGGACAATGTTTCCTCATAGACTACAAAGGATCCTTCAAATACAGGGGATTTTGTCTTTGGAAGATGGCAGAAGAGCGGTGGGGGGGGGTGCGGTGAGGGCGTGTGAGAGCGGGAGTGGGAGGGAGAGCGGGGGGGGGCGTGAGAGAGCGGGGGGGGGCGTGAGAGAGCGGGGGGGGCGTGAGAGAGCGGGGGGGGCGTGAGAGAGCGGGGGGGGCGTGAGAGAGCGGGGGGGGCGTGAGAGAGCGGGGGGGCGTGAGAGAGCGGGGGGGCGTGAGAGAGCGGGGGGGGCGTGAGAGAGCGGGGGGGCGTGAGAGAGCGGGGGGGCGTGAGAGAGCGGGGGGGGGCGTGAGAGAGCGGGGGGGGCGTGAGAGAGCGGGGGGGGCGTGAGAGAGCGGGGGGGGCGTGAGAGAGCGGGGGGGGCGTGAGAGAGCGGGGGGGGCGTGAGAGAGCGGGGGGGGCGTGAGAGAGCGGGGGGGGGCGTGAGAGAGCGGGGGGGGCGTGAGAGAGCGGGGGGGGCGTGAGAGAGCGGGGGGGGCGTGAGAGAGCGGGGGGGGCGTGAGAGAGCGGGGGGGGCGTGAGAGAGCGGGGGGGGCGTGAGAGAGCGGGGGGGGCGTGAGAGAGCGGGGGGGGCGTGAGAGAGCGGGGGGGGCGTGAGAGAGCGGGGGGGGCGTGAGAGAGCGGGGGGGGCGTGAGAGAGCGGGGGGGGCGTGAGAGAGCGGGGGGGGCGTGAGAGAGCGGGGGGGGCGTGAGAGAGCGGGGGGGGCGTGAGAGAGCGGGGGGGGCGTGAGAGAGCGGGGGGGGCGTGAGAGAGCGGGGGGGGCGTGAGAGAGCGGGGGGGGCGTGAGAGAGCGGGGGGGGCGTGAGAGAGCGGGGGGGGCGTGAGAGAGCGGGGGGGGCGTGAGAGAGCGGGGGGGGCGTGAGAGAGCGGGGGGGCGTGAGAGAGCGGGGGGGGCGTGAGAGAGCGGGGGGGGCGTGAGAGAGCGGGGGGGGCGTGAGAGAGCGGGGGGGGCGTGAGAGAGCGGGGGGGGCGTGAGAGAGCGGGGGGGGCGTGAGAGAGCGGGGGGGGCGTGAGAGAGCGGGGGGGGCGTGAGAGAGCGGGGGGGGCGTGAGAGAGCGGGGGGGCGTGAGAGAGCGGGGGGGGCGTGAGAGAGCGGGGGGGGCGTGAGAGAGCGGGGGGGGCGTGAGAGAGCGGGGGGGGCGTGAGAGAGCGGGGGGGGCGTGAGAGAGCGGGGGGGGCGTGAGAGAGCGGGGGGGGCGTGAGAGAGCGGGGGGGGCGTGAGAGAGCGGGGGGGGCGTGAGAGAGCGGGGGGGGCGTGAGAGAGCGGGGGGGGCGTGAGAGAGCGGGGGGGGCGTGAGAGAGCGGGGGGGCGTGAGAGAGCGGGGGGGGCGTGAGAGAGCGGGGGGGGCGTGAGAGAGCGGGGTGCAGAGAGAGCGGGGTGCAGAGAGAGCGGGTGGCAGAGAGAGCGGGGTGCAGAGAGAGCGGGGTGCAGAGAGAGCGGGGTGCAGAGAGAGCGGGGTGCAGAGAGAGCGGGGTGCAGAGAGAGCGGGGTGCAGAGAGAGCGGGGTGCAGAGAGAGCGGGGTGCAGAGAGAGCGGGGTGCAGAGAGAGCGGGGTTGCAGAGAGAGCGGGGTGGCAGAGAGAGCGGGGTGCAGAGAGAGCGGGGGGGTCAGAGAGAGCGGGGGGGTCAGAGAGAGCGGGGGGGTCAGAGAGAGCGGGGGGGTCAGAGAGAGCGGGGGGTCAGAGAGAGCGGGGGGGTGAGAGAGAGCGGGGGGTCAGAGAGAGCGGGGGGGTGAGAGAGAGCGGGGGGGTGAGAGAGAGCGGGGGGGTGAGAGAGAGCGGGGGGGTGAGAGAGAGCGGGGGGGTGAGAGAGAGCGGGGGGGTGAGAGAGAGCGGGGGGGTGAGAGAGAGCGGGGGGGTGAGAGAGAGCGGGGGGGTGAGAGAGAGCGGGGGTGAGAGAGAGCGGGGGGTAGAGAGAGCGGGGGTGAGAGAGAGCGGGGGTGAGAGAGAGCGGGGGTGAGAGAGAGCGGGGGTGAGAGAGAGCGGGGGTGAGAGAGCGGGGGTGAGAGAGAGCGGGGGTGAGAGAGAGCGGGGGTGAGAGAGAGCGGGGGTGAGAGAGAGCGGGGGTGAGAGAGAGCGGGGGTGAGAGAGAGCGGGGGTGAGAGAGAGCGGGGGTGAGAGAGAGCGGGGGTGAGAGAGAGCGGGGGTGAGAGAGAGCGGGGGTGAGAGAGAGCGGGGGTGAGAGAGAGCGGGGGTGAGAGAGAGCGGGGGTGAGAGAGAGCGGGGGTGAGAGAGAGCGGGGGTGAGAGAGAGCGGGGGTGAGAGAGAGCGGGGGTGAGAGAGAGCGGGGGTGAGAGAGAGCGGGGGTGAGAGAGAGCGGGGGTGAGAGAGAGCGGGGGTGAGAGAGAGCGGGGGTGAGAGAGAGCGGGGGTGAGAGAGAGCGGGGGTGAGAGAGAGCGGGGGTGAGAGGGAGCGGGGGTGAGAGGGAGCGGGGGTGAGAGGGAGCGGGGGTGAGAGGGAGCGGGGGTGAGAGGGAGCGGGGGTGAGAGGGAGCGGGGGTGAGAGGGAGCGGGGGTGAGAGGGAGCGGGGGTGAGAGGGAGCGGGGGTGAGAGGGAGCGGGGGTGAGAGGGAGC